>NC_043752.1:6420136-6520136 GCF_902148845.1 Salarias fasciatus | reverse complement strand
GAAATGTCAAGTGCGCGGTCTTTCAGCCAAGACCGGGACGTGTTTTTCCCCCCCCTGCTGAGTCACGGCGATGCGTCGCCCCGGCCGATTAAAGAGCGTTTTTCGGGCCAGTCGCCTCGTTGGGAGCACGGTTCTGCCTGTAAGCCTCTTACAACACGATTGTGCTTTGTTCCGTGTCGGTGACGTTGTAAAACATGTTCGAGTTCTCCCACACAAATGTACTTTTATTACCGTGCATGCTCTCTCTATTTAGAGAATTAGGCAGCTGTCCCAGCATGCACTGGGCCCCCTGCAGAGCTGTAAGTAATCTGTGTGGGTGGTTGAAACCTGAATAAATTACACACTCAGATTTCTCTGTACATAACAGAAGAGCTGCAGTGTGCTGCGTTAAACTCGAAATCACTTGAGAAACTGATAGAAATCGTCAAGAAATCCTGCGCGGCGCTGGTTCCCAACATAAGGGGCAGGGCATCTCAGGGTGGGCACCTGAGGTCACAGAAATGGTCGGAGTGCTTTGCATCTCTTGATATTTTTATAGAATTTAGAGTAAAAAAAACCTACTACTAAAGAAAGGTTTGGAAGCTGATGTGCTAACAGTAATGTCAATGAACTACAATGTTTTTTCTGTATTGTTCCTTCTTTTCCTGCAGCTTTGACTCATTTATTCCCTCTCTCTTTGGATACATATCACTTTTATTCAATGTTTTGCTTCGATATTTGTGATAAGTTCCTCCGTTACACGGGTTCGCTCCGTCCAGTCGCTCCGTGACGAAATCAATCAAACCAACACAGAAATAAACAGTAAAGGGAAAGGATGGAAAACATTTTTTTTTTCACTTTTTCTACTGTTTTTGTATCTGAGTTTAGCAGTTTCTTCCCTCTTTACCTGTACTTTTCAGACTATTTTGATATTTTGAAGTAGAAATGAACAGAAATACTTTATTAATCACAGAGGGAAATTCCTTTAAGCATTCCTGCGCACCGAATAAATAGAAAGTTTAATTTTCATTCTGTCTTATTTGAAATTTAACTAGTAATTTTAAATATCAATATGGGTAAGGCATAACAGTGCCTGTAAGCACATCAGAAAGGATACAATTTTCAGAAAACAGGCCATTTTGGCCATTTTAATCATTTTTATCTCTTTTCCAAGATGTATTGCTTGTTTGTTTGTTTTTTTCCCCCTTTAAAACATTCTTGTCATTTTAGAATTTTTACCCATTTTAGCTGTAGTTTAGTTTTCTTTAGTTTCTTTAAAGCCTTTTTTTACCCAAGAGGCAAAAGTATTTTAATCATTTAATAAAAAAAATAAAATAAAATAACAATGTTTATTTAGATATGAATTTCTGAAAGCTTCAGGGAGCCACTGTAAAAAGGCCGTAGAGCCACATGTGGCTCCAGAGCTGCAGGTCCCAGACCTCTGACGACGGCTTCGAGGCGTCCGATTGTATGTTTTGACTGCTTTAAAGCGTGGCTATCAGAGCTCAGAGCGAAGGCTTCACACAGCGATGACCCACATAAACACACCGATCTGATCGCCCGGAGCTGGAGGAGCGCGTTATCGACCCCCGAGCGGCTCCAGAAGTCGTCATTTAAGTTAACTGCTCGACGACGAGGGCCGGCCGTTTGTTAGCGGCCGCTCCGCTGACGCTGACAGGTCGCGGCGGGCCGAGCCAAGCTTTGACGTTTGAATCCTATTCAAGACCCGGAGGTCCTGACTCCGGAGGTAACCGGAGCTCCGGGCCTCGGGTTCGTCCTGACCTAGTTCTGTCTTCGCGCCGCCTGGACAGTGTTGGAGAGCAGCGGCCGGCGGAGGAGACGGACAAGTGACACCAGGAACACCGCACATCTTTATCGAAGAATTGTAAATTATAAATAGTTGCGGTCGCTCATTTACGTCAATGCAATTTCTCTTAAACTAACTCAACTAAGTTGAGCATCCTTTTAAACGTCGGCTACGTTCAGATGCTGATTGTCGTTCCAGCTCGGACGGCGTGAAGATCTGACGTCTTATTAATAGACGATGACCTCGTTCAGGAGAAATCATGTTGTCAGTATCTGGCTGACACGGCGTTGGGATTACTTTTCCTTTCAGCCTCACAAACTGGAAACTGCTGCTGTCTTACTTTATTAAACGAGGAGAACAGTTTCCTCTCCTCCGAGCCAGCGGCAGGGTCCAATGCACGTCTTCAAACAAACCCCGGGGAACTTTTTCCAGCCGTAAATCAGGGATTCGGACGTCTCACATCCAAACAAATCCAAATTCGCGAGGATAAAATTCAGATAATCGTGAGAAATTGTTGTCAGGAAGTGAGGAAGGGTTGGATTTATCCCGCATGTTAACAACAAAAACAAGAGATTTCATACCTCCACTGGATATATGACCACTTTTAAATGTGGGTCATATTATGGAACTTGATACTTTTACATGGATTCAGTTTCCAGAATTTGATCTGCAATTCTCTTGAAATGCATCCTTAGTTTTACAGTTAATTCATCCCTAACAGCAATTTGCTGTTTATAGCATATTGTGTGATTTCAACACAAACAACAGCACCTCCTAGTGGCTTACCATGGAAATAGCATCATTATGTTAACACAATAAAATAAATGGTTTGAATTTTTTTCTGAAACTAAAATGCAAAAACAATAAAACGTTCTCATATAAACGGGATCTTTAATGATGAAGGTGGAAGCGTGCCGTCCTCTTCAAACAAATCAGCACTCATGAGTGATAAACATGGACGAGGAGCATATGTGACTCTGTGTGTGTGTGTGTGTGTGTGTGTGTGTGTGTGTGTCCGGTGTGTCCAGATCATTTGCATGACAAGAGTGCAGCGCGCCGCGGTCCAGAGATTGTTGCTGTGACGACGCAGTGGAGACATATGGCTTATTCAGAGAAACCTCAGGGTGTCGGGAAAGGTGGAAACTCTCGCCGAGAGTCTGTGGAAAAGGGGAAAACAAATAAATCCACGATTTGGTTCTCTCTGAGCCCCCCCCCCCCCCCCGATGCACGTTCGAAGTGCGTTTTTCATGTCACACTCCCACCTTCTACAACACCACGCCGGAATTCACAATCAAACTGGAAGAAAAAGGGAAGCAGTGGAAACTGTGATGTGCGACAGTCAGGGCGAGCGGCGTGGGAGGGAACGTGCCCACGCTGTCGTTCGCCTCAGATTGTTGCTGTGACTGTTGTTTTTTGCAGCGTTCAGACGCACACAGAGACTTTTCCCGTGCATCTAAAAACAGCAGCGTCATCGACGAAAACCCCGGTTAGAGACTTTAATTCAGTCCGACGACGACAAAAAACAAAACCCCACAAAAAAACAATGCGGCTCCTGTTAGCCGGCGAGGACACGTGCCGCCCTGCGACTTCAGAGAGCAGCTGGCGGCGCCATCAAACATTCATGAGAGAGATGGAAAGACTGTGAAGGACGGCGTGGAGCAGGAGGAGGAGGAGGAGGAGGAGGAGGAGGAGAGTGTGAGCTCACAAAGGTTAATGGGACTTATCTGCATCACCTCCGAGCCGCTGTTGTTTTTCACGGGCCGTGGTTTTGCGAGGTGAGCTGAAATCGAGTACCTGCCAACGCTGATGCTTTTCTTTCTGCCAAGTCCGCCGCAGCTGTTCCACGTAATTCGATATAACCGAAAACACAGCAGCTGGGCTTGGTTTTTTTTTTTTTTTTTTTTTTTAACCTTTTCTCTCATTTTACGTCAGTCTGAGATTGCAGAACGTGGAGATGAGCGGCTAGTTTGGCTGCATTTATCGTTACATGATGTTTTTTAATTAGGAATTAACTACTCCGAATTAAATAATTTAGAATTACTGCATTTTCCGTCGTGTTTATATGGGAATAGTAATTACAAATTCAAGGTTTACATGGAAAACACGTTTATTTGCCTTTTGGACAGCGGACAGATGTGGAATATTCAGGTCTACTGGAGCTAAACAAACTCCACTTCCTGCGTTTTTTTCTCCTTTTTTTCTCAATCAACTTTGATGCTTCAGCTTTTAAAGGGCTGCATTTTTATGTATCCATCCATCCACCATTTTCATTCTGTCCATTTCTTTTAAGACTCCCATTAAATAAATTATCTCCGTTCAAGTCCGACGCTTGCTTCAGGCAGCCATCATGGAATATGTGTCTCGAGTGAATAAGTGAACGAGCAGAACGACCGCAATTAACTTCAAACGAAATGCATGATCGAGGAATTATTCAATTCCGCTTTTTAATTTTGATAATAATTTCATTTCTGAAATTCGGTGTTTACAAATTCATTTTAAAGCAAAATTAAGTTTTATTTGGAATTAAAGGGGAATTCATACTCTCATGTAAACCTGGCCAATAAGTAACCTTGACAAAAGTATTTTGAATCAGAACTGCAGTAGAGCGTTCTTCCCCCCTCCTCCCCTTCGGAGAGAGTTACCAGTTCAGGAGAGGACTCCTCCTTTTACTCCGCCTTTGGCTGTTCACCTTTTTTTTAAAGAATGTCAAGCCTTCTTGAGTTTATATGAATCTATTTCTGGATCCACTTCTTTTACTGTCTTCCATACTTACTGGCTGCTGCTCTTTTGCAGACATAACATATCAAATGCTGCGTTCCTCGTCTGGCAACCTAGGGAACTCACAAGATTGGCTTAGGAACCAGGAAGTGGTAATTACTGCTTCTGCACTGACGGACTCGTCAGTTCAGTCAAACAGAATCACCACAACTTATAAGAGTTGCTACACAGAGACGGCGCTTTTGACCGAGAGGAGACTCATTACCTCTCCCCTGTCTGCTCTCGGGATACGTCCCACTGTGAGTGCATTCAGGTTGTCATGGCGTGGTGCTGCAGACCGACAGGAGACCCGGTTTGATATTAACTGAAGTAGCAATAACAGAGGAATTCCTCAGAAGGCGTGATTGGCACCTGAGGAGCAAAGTAAAACTCTCGTCTCTTCGATCGCCAGGATCTCATAAATTATTTTTAAAGTTTGATCAAGGTTACGCATAACAAGCGGTGATGAACCAGGCGCCGAGACTCTTTTTAGTGGAGGGAAGACTCAGCGGGGGCACGAAAAGATGAGTTTTAGTTTCTGAGTGTTATCGTCACGCTGTAGCAGCGATGTGACCAAAATATCAAAGACAATACACAAACAAAGGTCCCACAAGGAGTACCAACAGAACGTAGGGGGGAAGTAGAAGGTACTTCTGAACAAAAACCTGTGGAATCTGAATGAGATCAGATCTTTGTTGCACTGCTTGATTTTCATAGTCATCTTTTAAAAAAGTAGATGTGGATGATTGATATTCATTGTTCTGAAACCCTCCTGTCTTTATAGTATTTAGACCGGTTCTCAGACGGAGACTGGATCCCAGTAGTCCATTGAGGCCTGCACCTCTAACATTGTCTTGTAGAATGAAGGATTATTACTCTGTAAGTCCTGAAAACACCATGAGTGTGATTTATTTTCTCAGCAGAACCCGAAGATTTTTGATCGTCTGAAGAATACAGAGGTCAAGTCAAGGCTTTTAAACTTTTTTAAAATATCCTGGACGGTGTTTGCAGGGGTGTTTAGCCCATCGCCAGGCCAAAACAGACCACTGACGTCAGGGAATGCTTCCACCATGAGGGATTGTCCAGAGTACTGAAAGACCTCAGGCTCCATCCAGAGAACTCCACCTATGCCAACTTGTCTTCTTGCCATGTAATCCTTCGTAGAACAATGAACACACACACACACACACACACACACACACACACACACACACACACACACACACATCCACATGGCGAAACAGAAAACATGATTCATCCCTCGAGTAGATCGTCTTTCATTGCGCTGCAGTTCGGCTCTCACGTACACACTGGAGCTGCTTTCGGCAGGATGAGGAAAGTCGTTGTGCACGGTCACCTGCTACACATCATGCTACAATACACTCCTCAACCTTTAATTCAGCAGGAAGATTTTAAAGGAATACTCCGAAGATTTTGGACCCACGCCCTATCCCTATCATTAACAAAGTGAGATAAGCCCATAAATACCTTTTCTGTGTCCGTTCGTCCAGTGCCTGGCTAACAGCTGTTAGCATCGTAGTTAGCTTAGCTCAACTACGGCAGGTGAAGAGGAGACAGAGCCAGACTGAGAAAGTGGACAAAATACTCCTTCCAGTGGTCCAGGGGACGGCGTATTAGCACGTGAAGTAAATCCGAATGGTTCTAAAGCTTTTTAAAAGATGTGGGGTTTTTTTTCAATCCGTTAAAATAATGTTTTGATCCACACAGACCTGCGCATGCGCAGTGCTCCGCGGAAGGATATACCGGAGCACAGCAGTAGAAGCATAGACTCAGCCGCTGTGCGCACAGAAAAGGTATTTATGAGCTTATCTCACTTTGTTAATGATAGGGATAGGGCGTGGGTCCAAAATCTTCGGAGTATTCTTTTAAGAAGTGTTTTCACGTTGGACTTCAGCTGTATAGTTTAACTTTGAGGGTCGGTTCTTCTTTCTTGATTCATTGTGAACCAACGTGACCTTCTGTTTTGGAGACGTTTCAGTGTCTTCCTGAAGTTTTTCAGGTTTTATTTTTCCCCTTTTCTGGCTTTCAACAACTTCCTGTATTGTATATTCAGCCCATGAGCTGTTGCTGTGACACTGTCTTTGATTCTCCGTCTGCCAGTGGTTTCAATGTAATATCTGATTCTATTTGTTTTATCTTGCTGCACAATAAATAAAATCCACCATGAAGCATCTCGATGAACCTAAAATAACTGGTATAACTGGAATGTTAAAGAAAATCCATAATTAATTCTCATTTCTAGCTTCAGTCATTGTTTTGTTGCTAGCTTTGCATTTTCACCAGCTGAGCTCAGGTCACAGTCATTACCCTCTTCGAGTTCGGATGGAGTGAACATATTCCGGATAGCGAGCGCCTGTCAGAAAATGAAAGCCTTCAAAGTCGAGTCTTGCACCGATCTTGCAGCACTTCCCTCTCCTGCGGAGCCTCGGCGCGTAAACGCCTCTTCTTTTGTCTGGATCTTTGCGGCGACGTGAGGGGGAAAAGGGCGGCATACGGCTACGTACCCGCACTGGGGTGGCTGTGATGCGCCGGCCAGACTTTGATCAAGACTGCCTCGAAATGTAATGTGTTGCCCTTGGATCCACAGGCCCGGAGAAAGGAGGAGGATTGAGGTCAGTGTGAGTGCGCGTGTGCATGTGTGTGTGTGTGTGAGGAACATCTTAGAAAGTTAGAGCGATTAGCCGTGTTAGTGTCTGTGCTAATACTGGCCCATATCTGTCATTGATCCTCATCAGCCCATATGTTCCCTGAAAGGGAAGCGCCGCGAGGTTACGTGTGCTGACCAGGTTAAATCTGGGAGTATTTACAGCGGTGCACGGCTATTTACGGGGCCGGGCGCCGCTTTTATCTGGTCAACCATGTACGGCACAGTACAGTAATAGTCCTAATGCTCATGCAGCACACGTACTGTACTCCCTCTTCCAGGTATCCCTGCCGGCGACCGTGACAAATACTCTAACAAATCTGCTGCGACTGGGAGCAGGGTGCGGCGCGGCCTGTTGTTATTAGGAAAATAAAGCGTGTGCGCGTGTACGTGCGCGATCCACGCTTTGCATTTCAAGCCCAGATGGTCAAGAAAGGCCTAGTTGAGCCCTCTCTGCCGGCCGGCTGTGAAGCGGCGAGGTCCTCCATCTGCTCGCGCTCTGCAGAGTCCCCGAGCCGCAGCAGCAACGGGGCACTTATTAGCCGGCTGGGGCAGTAATTAAGAAGCGGGACGGGCTCGAGCCGTCCGCCAGGAGTCGGTAGACGGCTTCGGGAGCCGAGCGCCCGCCTCGCCTCCGTGTTTATGCAGCAGGTTAAAGGAAACAGGGCAAAACAGATAACAGAGGCCACAACTGTTCCTCGGTGTCACCCAGAGTTCATGTCGTTCCGAGTATCATCGACTGAGGCTGTTTCACCTTTAGAGCAACGCCTTCAAAGTCCGTCGCTTCAAAGTCCACGGCTTGATCTGCTCGCAGATGCAGGCAGACAGACTTTCATCAAACTGCACTAAAGTACGCCTCCGCCCTGCTTTTAACCTGACTCAGCTTGTTTGTGCGATGCAGCAATCAGTTAAGAGTCATGACAGGTGTAAACGCACCCAAAAAATAATGATACCTCAATTTGAATAAA
Organism: Salarias fasciatus; assembly: GCF_902148845.1. Classification (NCBI taxonomy): domain Eukaryota; kingdom Metazoa; phylum Chordata; class Actinopteri; order Blenniiformes; family Blenniidae; genus Salarias; species Salarias fasciatus. The sequence goes on along the minus strand of NC_043752.1, from coordinate 6,511,960 downwards.
ATGTGCCAGTGCTGCACAAAACTTCTACTTCCATGAAATGAAATGAAAATAAAATCAAAGTGGAATCTACTGACTTTACTGACTTGGTTCGTTTCAAAGATTCTAAAGCCATTTTAAAATGTGTGGATAGATATCTGATTGTAAATGTTTAATTGATATAATGCTTCATAGATAAACTTCAGATTAAAAGGGTTCACAGGTTGATTGAAGTAGTCAAGAAATCTATAGTAGAAACTTGATTTATGAGTCAGTTTTTGGTATCTGGAAAACTGTGAAACTACATTCACTTGGCCCACCTGTGACAAAGCTTTCAGCACTCAGAAGTGGGTTTGAGACAAGTTTGAAGTGAAAATACATAATCTTTGTGTTTCAGTTCAAGAAAAGTTTCACATTTATGTGGCAGCATTCTGAAAACGATGCTCATTTACATGGAAACTGCAGAAACTCTTAAAATGATGTAGCTGACTGCACGGACAACGAGTCGGAGTGTTTTCGAAAGTTCCAGCTTGGAAACCATTTTCAAAATGTTGTCTATTTGGACACCGAAAACGCAACATAAATTTTCCACTTTAGTTTGAGAACATTTTTGCATAAACGGTGCCGAGCTTGCTGCTTATTTTAAGACCCTTATGCGCTCTTAAAATAACCCTCTTATTTCAATGTAGGGCTTTGCTTGCAAAGGTCTTGTAGCTGAAACTAAGACTCCTGCTGTTTCTACCGTCTGTAGTTCATGAAGTGACGTGTGGAGTTTGCATGTTCTGTCTGTTGCCTTGTAGCTTCTCTGCACCTTTCAACCAGAAACCAAATACCTAAAGCTTGTTAGGTGAATTAGTGTCACCATATTGTCTGTAGCCGTGTGTCAGTGATTATATGTCTCTGGTAGCGATCGAAGGATGTATCCAGTTCTTCACTCAACATCAGTCATGAGAAATAAATGGATTGTCAGAAACCAACAATCGGAAGCAGTTTCTTGTTTGGTTCCAGGTTGAACTGCCCCCCTTTTGCTTGTTATTGTTTATGCAATCACCTGGCTGTAGAAAATACCTGCTAATACCCTGCTAATACCCCCACGTGAAATCACATGACCACCACTTCAGCTGGGTGTTGCATGAGCTCAGTAGAGCAAACAGCAAAGTGCCCGAACCCCGCAGAACAGAGTCGCATTGATCTCTCCCTTACAGGCCGTGAGCGCAACAATAAAGCATGCTTGATTTCAGAGATCGGCGTATCCCGGTATCGGGAGGTTAAAGGCCGTGGATTTCATGGCTTAATGTATCCCCAGCAGAACAATCATGAAAGAGCTGTTGGAAGCGAGAGCAGAAGGAGATTTAGGCCTGAGAGTCAGAGCGGAGCGTGCAGGGAGGCGGCAACGTGAGCTATTTCCCGATCAGGCTCTCGGCCGGCGACGGAGCGACCGTAGCACCGGAGGTGAATGCAGCAGATCAGCCGAGTGCGGCGAGCGGAGAGCGCCGCCGGGTTTGAGGAGCAGCCGGTCACCTGCAGACGGACAGAAAATCCCATCATGTTTCACCTTGGCCAAAGACGGATCAGGAAACGGAGCCGCAGGATGAAACCCCTTCGCTAAGTCCAGGTTCACACGACAGTGTTTCTAAAGAAAATGATTCATTTTTACCTTTTCATTCCAGAAAGGTTTTGCATTTCATAGAAGCAGTGCTCCTGAGCATTTGCATAGAGTTTTCACCCATTTACACGACAGCGGAGCCGTGGCATCTTCAAAAAGCTCCTCTATGAGAGCCGTTACAGCGTTATCGTATAAACAGAAACCCAAAACACAACAAAAGTTTTTCCTTTTTCACTCGTAGCCGTCGCGGTGTCAGCTTCTCAGCCACAGCCAGATGGTTTCGCTGGGATTTCACCCCTGCAGGAGTGAGTTCAGACGCTTGTTTACAAGCCACAGCTGCTGAGGGGGTGACACCCGCCTCGCAGTCGAGGGGCTTCTCTCACGTCCCCGACCTTTTCCCCGCTCCGCCTCTCGTTTCCTCTCCTAATTTAAGCCCCGTCATGTGAGGAAACCCGGTCCGCGTTCCCGTGACGACAGCTAATCCCGGCGCGGAGCTGGCCCGCCGATGGACTTGTGTAAGAGGCTCACAGCGTCACAAGTCTCATGCAACCTCTCCCCCCCCCCTTCGCCTCGCACCCGGGAGACATCTTCCAGGAGAGACGAGGACGAGGCCAAGAAGAAGCCGGTCCCCGGCAGATCTGATGGACCACACTCATTTGAAAAGACTTCTTCTCTCCTTCATCAGGGTTGTCGCACTCATTTTAATTTAAATAGTTTGAGCTCGAATAGGTGAAGCAGCAAAATGACACGACTGAAATGGATTTTCTTCATTTCAAGTCGAAGCAACTTCAGTGAAAACTTTTTTGTAAATTTCTCTTCACAAGCCTGACGAAGCTTAAGAGCAATCTGCAATTTAATCAAGCTGCTGGTTTTACTGTGGCAATTTACTGATAAATACAGCAAAAATATGCCCAATAATTTCAAAATTGATTTGACTTTGCAATTTTTTTTGGCAAACCTGATAAAAAATATGGTATTTCAGGCTTTTTTCTGGTTCTCTGTGTTATGTTTCATCTCCTAATGTTCCTATAACAGCCATATATATTGAGAATTTAAAGGTAGCGCTGCCCTGGTAATTATTTTTACTCGTTTAACGGCCTGTTTTGGCCTGAAAGTCGTGTGTTTAATTTACTTTGAAAATACATTTTTAAAGAACCGTACTTACTTATTTTCTGTGGAACACTGTCGACTGAACACGAGCAGTTTACTAACTTCAAGGGAGCAAAAACTATCGGTTTGGGTTTATTTGTTGTGCTGTAATATGGGAAATAAGTCACAAGATCACCTCTCTCTTCAGCTTATAGCTTCAAATTCTCAAAACACTCATATGTTCGAAGTCTATTTGAGGTTTTTGTGTAGGTTGTAGCGGTGATCGGTCATAATGTATTAACCTCTCACAGCGCCTCAGGTCCTGCACATGTAGGAGTGTGTGTGTGTGTGTGTGTGTGTGTGTGTGTGTGTGAGAGAGAGAGGGAGAGAGAGAGAGAAAGAGAGGGATAGTGGGATGGTGTATATCCATTTATTTCTTACATAACATCTGACTTCCTATGTCCACGCAGTCATAACCATCTCTGTCCGTCTCTGCGGCGTGCATCCACCCGAGGTTTAGATACCGATTCCAGGAGGATTACTGCTTACACACACACACACACACACACACACACACACACACACACACACACACACACACATTATCATCCCAGCACACATTACACATCCACTTTAATCCTAAATCCCCTCGAGGTCAATCAAAAAGTTCCAGGTCAGGAAGTTGTTATGATAGGAGGGGGGGGCTGTCCTCCTCGTCCCACCGGCTGAGGATTACAGCGGCTGACAGGAGGGCGGGGTGAGGCAGTGGGTGAGGGTCGTCTCTCGTGGGGACAGTTGCCGGGGGCCGGCCGCAGCTGACTGAACTATCCCTCCAGGTCATGTAGAAACACACACATGCTGGTCCGCTCTCCCCCCTCGCCGCCCCCCCCCCCCCCCCCCCCCCCCCCCCCCTCAAAGACGTCTTTATCTCCCTTCAGAGGATAAAGCTTCTGTATGACGCCTCGTGCTTTCTGTTGTTGAGCTCTTGGTGAATGTAAAGCTTGATTAGAGGCGGATCAGACCTGAGATCCGGCAGAAAGCGTACTAAATTGCACATTCATGCAAATATTTATGTCGGGTTTGTATGTAATCAACATAGAATGGCACCATGAGCGATATTGTTCAAACCTGAGTATATAAGTGAGGGTTTTGTGCATCAGGCCATTTTTATAAAAGAACAACCAGCTAGAAACTGTGTTGAATTTGTCAGAGACAAAGGCTGCATGGGAAATGATCAGTCAGGTAATCAAAGTTATGGGAATCTAAAAAGGAGTAGGACACAGAACACATCCTATAATAAAGTGAGTGCATTCTGCTGCATTCCGATTTCAAACTTTCCGAACTTCTTGTTTATCGGTTTATCGTTCTAAGAAATGATTGATCACAAAGTCATAATGTGAGTCGACAGACTAAAGCTGTGGTGCGCTAGCCGAGCTGATTTGTTAAAAACCGTTGGGAAACAAACATATTCTCCCGATACGACAATCAACAGGTGGGTGAATTTTATCTCCAAAGCTAACTGCTCACCTGGCGACACGACTAAAAGTCCGGTTATTTCGACATAATTCACTGAAGTTGGCCTCGGCGTGCGGTCGTGGACTCGTACAGAAGCGACTTCGCGGCCGGTGACCCCTCCGAGCTGCTGATGGAGAGATTCGCGGCATAATTCTGCTTACCGACTCATGTGTCTCGTTCAGATGATTTATGTTCTCATTTGCCATGCTCCCCTGCCTCCCTATGGCCCCCCTGTGTGTTTTTCCCCTCTGCAGGTCCCTCCTCACCTTCTTCCTCTGGGTTTGGAGCTCTGCGGGGATAGGGAAATAAATGTTCTCAGCTTTCGTGAGAAACGGAGCAAAAACAAATCGCCGGGAGAACACAAACACCTGTGACGCACGCTCTCCTCGCCGAGGTTCGCTCCGACAGGAATAGCTTCCTCCCCGCTCTCCCTTCAGCCCGGCTCTTTCATCCTTTCATCGTGCACAAGAGGAGAGGGAAAGTGGAGTTTATGTATTGAGGAGACTAAAGTAGGAGGACACGTTGAAAGCGCCGCCGCGGCTCTAATTCACCTGTTTTGATGCCCATTCATGTGCTAATGTGGACTTTTGTGGCTGCACGGTGATGGTGATGAAGCGGGCGGCCTTCACACAAACAAGGACACACACACACTCGCACACATATGTCTCTGGGTGGTCGGCATTTAGGGCTTCTAATTCGGTGTGATTTATGGCTCGGTCCAACAGATCAGAGGGTTTGAAAGGTGCACCCTGAGGTCAGAGGGCAGGGGAACATCTGCGATGCTAAAAACAACCTCGACACACTTGCAGGTCTTTAAAGACGTGAAGGCAGCAGGAAGAAGAATCACCTGGTCAGATCGCAGCAGCTGGAGTGTGTTGAGGAGGTTTTTTTTTTTTTTTGGATAGCTACGTTGTAGCCATGCTAGGATCTGTGTAAACATTTAATGTGGCAGGATAAGATCTCAAGGGCAACTAAATGGTTTGTGAGAGGAAGAAGCTCAAATACCTAATCTTACGAACTGTCGGTCTCTCTTTAGTCAATTTGGCTTTCCTGCGAAGTGATATTCCACATGTGAGAGATGAAGATCTCGTCAGGCGAAAGGATGTGAGCATTCCTGTGACCACTGGGGCAACAATTTGAAGTCTGGTATTCACTTCTTTTAATACACCCCGGTGCTAATTAGTAAATGCTAACATGCTAATTAGCGCCCGGCTCCGCGGTCTCTCAGGCACCGTGTTTTGATGTTTTAAAGTTATCTCCTCTGCAAGCTTGTGCAGACGGAGGGCAACGAGTTAAAGCCTCCTTTTCTTCTCCGAGAGGCCGCCTGGCAACTCAGCTGTAGAGTTCCTCTTTAGAAAGATGCGAGTGTTAAAATTCTAGAACATGATTAAACTGCCACAATTCCATTAGATCCTTAAAATTAAACTTTTAAAGAATAGAGGACGTATTTGAGCCATTTAAGCTGGAGAAACTAATTTTGCACTTTTTTTTTTAGCTAAACCAGTGACATATAGTAATAAAATGTAAATAGTTCCTAATTCTACCTCTTGAAATTTCCTAAATGCAACATCAACTATAGTTTCTGTAAAATAAAGCTAACCTTTAAGCTACTGTAGTTAATCAGCTGTTGTTGCTTTGTTTACAATGTTTATCATGTCTTTTGGCTTCAGGCGTCTTTATTTTCTGGAAAGTTGTTAAAAATGAAACCGCTCTCTCAGGCTTTCAGTCGCCCGGGTGAAAATCAGCTGCTTTCTCTTCACTGACAGTCACATGCTCTCCTCGTTCTTCATTTCTGTCCGAATCCTCACGAAGCTGTATTTGTGAGTCTAACGTGTTGAACAAATCAATAACGTGAAAGGCAGTAATTACTGTGTTTGAAACACACCACACTTCTCCGCCAGGCTTCGTTTGTGCTCCCTTTGTAGATCAAAACTATTTACATAGCCGGCTGAAAAGGGAGCAGTGGAGGAGCTGCCTTCATTAATTCTGACAGGTGGAAAGGGAACCGTCACAAAAATTTCCAAAGCATAAAATGAGCCTTTGTTTCACCGGCGTGCAGTTTAAATTAGGCGACGCGTCTTTGAAGTCGCCCCTCAACATTTCTGTAAGGGAGGAAAGAAATGTCCCGAAATGCTTTCAGCTCATCCGATCACCTGCTCGTCCTCCTCACATGTGGCGTCCACCGAATGGCGGCCATGTTTGTTTTTTCCAGTTTGTTTTGAAGTGGCACAAAGAGACTGAAACTGTCAGGAAAGCCAAGAGAATCAACACTTTCCTACGGCCATGGTGTGTGTGTGTGTGTTCAGTAGCAGACAAGTTGTGTTTTCCCCATCTCCATGGAGACGGAGAGTCTTGGGTTAAGGCTTGAAGAATACCTGGTTATGTTTACTTGACGCTCCACGTCGGTCAAATAGAAACTCAGATCTGACAATATTATAAACAAGCTTCAGTTCAGACGAACTCCTGCTGTCTCGGTGCCTTCAGAACACCGTGAGGTAAAACCTCGGCCTGAAAACCTGAGAATTATTGATGGGAAGTCGGTTACCAGAGGCTGCAGAGTGTTTTCGCATGTCGGATCGCTGAATCACTGCAGAGAGAAACACTGAAAAAAGAAGAAATATTCCAGCTAATACCTCAGAAATAACTCGGCTGAGTTAGGATGTTTGTAATTATAAGTCTTATATCCGCCATGCTGGTAGAACAGTTGTAGATACTGAAATACTAACTGTTTGCTGCTTCCTCGATGTGTTTCATTATAAAATATCTCAACAGCTAATAAATGGATTCCCATCTTCTTTTTTTTCTTAACAGACAGAAGCCACCCCTGATCCCGACTTTGCCTCCAGCACAGACATAAAGTTGACATTTCTGACTGTCACCGAAACACTTCAGCGACAAAGACGTTGGTGTTCTCCTTTTAAGGTCAACCAGTAATCTTCTCGCGCTTCATCTAAAGCTCCACAGCCACATGAAAGCTTCGATTCGGCCGCTTCATTAGTTCATGACCAAACGCCAGCAAAGATGAAAACATTCCAACACTATTTCATCACGCTAACTATCAGTTTAGAGCAAACCGAGGCTTTAACTTCTCGATTGATCAACTTTGAAGTCACTTATAAAGCCATCTGTGGAATTTCCTAAAAGAGCCGCAGTGTGTCACACTGGTGCGAAATAGTTTGGATATTAACAGAAATTGGATGGAAATATGTTTGAAGCACATTTGTTAAAAACCATATATGTTAGCTTGTTAGATGATATTCTCATTAGTCCAGGCAGGAGGACAAATAGCCTGAGAAACATTTACATACTTGCTTTTACATAAAAGTTGTGACGAAGGTTTGCAAACTTAGACTCACTGATATAGTGCTGAAAATGAAATAAGGAAATAAAGAGCTACAGCTTGCAGGGCAATAAAATGACACTAATAGTTCAGACAGAGGGAGAGCGTGCTTGAAATAACGGCAAAGAACAATACCTTCAGAGAAGCAGAAGCAGTAATGAGCGCTCCTGCTGTTTGATTGCCTGGACCGTCGCATTGAAACGAAACTTGTTGAAATTAGCATGCCTCGCTTGAATCAAAGTGATTTCCTGTAACACGTACTTGATCTATTCCTGCTCCGAGTGACGCTGATGAAACGCTGTTTTCTTGTGACTAAATGCTGCTTGTTTGAATAGAACTCGTGTTTTTTTCATTGCACCAGGGAAGCATGAACTTGGGCTTCTTCTTTTTTTTGTTTTGGTTAAAATAAAGACAATCTAACTTTAATCCTTACATTTTTTTTTGGGGGGGGGGGGGGGTGACACTATGATGCAGATGATTTTGATAAATTTATAATGTGGTGCTTTTTCCGTTTTGAGTAGGAGGACAGGAAGTGGAGTTTCGGGACCGAAACACAGCAGGAGAAACAAACTCTGGCATGAATGAGATGTGGGGGAAAACCTTTTTTTTTAATATTATTTCTTATTCAGGAACACGCTGCAGGGAAGTAACAAAAAGAAGTGTCACTGTGACTTATGGGAGGAAGTGACAGAGGCAGGGGATGATTTGTAGGCATCAGTGTGGTTATGCTAATAATAATAAAAAAAAAAACACGAGAACAAGAAAAACAAGAACATGACTTTGAGGCTTTGGGGTTTGATTCAGTACCTGTTGGTTTGTGGTTCTAACGGGATTCCTGCTGATTATTATCTTGAATTTGAGGGTTAAATCTCATCAATGCTCTGTGGAAATCTTAACTGAGACACACAGATTGAGAGTGCAGGTGAATTTTGAGTCAGGTTGTCTCATAAAACCTGGCTGTCTGTCACCGGTTGTGACTTTGTCTTCATCCTTCAAGCACCCAGTTTCACAACAAATCAGGAATCTTCACATCTTCACATCACCGCATCTTCACGCAAGATTGTGCAAACCTGTGGTGGCCCGTCAACTGAATTTACGATGCATCATTGAAAGAGAAAAAAGAAAACATAAACTGCATTTAACTTCTTCTTTGCACAACTTTTCTTTTGGAAACTATCTAAAACAACCAAAAATGTGCTTGTCTTAAAAGAAGTGAGGTGTGTTGGTAACCTTGGTTTGAAAGACGATCAAGTCCTCATAATTTCCCCACATGTGGGAAATGAAAGGGAAGGAGATGGTTTTCTTTAACAATGGACTCATTTCAGTCAACTTTTGTCTTTTAAACATCAACGAAAATGAGGTATAAAAAAATACATGGATAAGAGCTCAATTTCAACAGTGCAGCCACCATCCAATCAAAAAACAACTTAAAAATCAAGTGAAAAGCCAGAATAACACTCTCTCGTGTGTTTAATTTTCCTCTGTCTCTGATTACTCGTCTAAACATCAGCTCCTAAAAAAGGACCGAAGTGTGATGGAGTCAAATATCATTGAATAAAATCAACGTAACTCTGCAGTAGCTGCCTAACCACGACTGTCTCTCACTTTCCTCCTTCAACAGAGTTCTCATTAAGGTCAAAATCCTTTTTTTTTTTTCACTGCTGAAGCCAAACTGGAAAGGAATTATCTTTAAAAGTCAAGCCTCCTCTGCCCACCTAATATGTGAGCGACAGACGGGCTGTAAGCCTCGGAGCTTTCAGATGGTTTATTTAGCCGCGGTGCGATCGTGTGCCAGGCGAGTCGGACTGCGGGAACACGGCAACTCTGAAATTTAAATGGATGCTCAAACAAACTTGGACACAGGTAGCATATGGTCATAACGGGCCTTCTCTTCACGTTATGGAAGCACGGCTAATTGCTGCTGTGAGACACTAGCCGCCAATGTTGCTAAACAGACCGGTCGGGCCTTTCCCGGCGCTCTCTGGCTGTATCCCCGTAACAGCTGGCTGCCTCAATCAGATGTGTTAGTGCGACTGGATGCCTCTGCCTCAGACTCTTTAGATCAGTGCATGTGCAGATTATAGATATTCTCCATGGGCCTGTCCTGCCGAGCCGAGCCAACCGGCCCTCTAAATCCACTTCCTGTCGGAGAGCGGAGCCCGAGCCAGATGAGCCAGATGTGATCGCCCGTATCCGCCCGCCAGCGCTTAAATCTTCAAGTTTTGGCATGCGACGTCAACTTATGCAACGTTTAGCTTGGGCTAACAGCCGCCGCCCCGTCCGCAACGGGAGTTATCCGTCAAGTCAAGCGTTCCCTGGAGGTGCGATTCAAGATGTCAACAAAAAAAAAAAAAAAAAAAAAGTGGCTTCTCTGGGAGCCTCCCGTGGGGAATGGAAATCATCTGTCAGGGCCTGGCCTCCCAGGTCTGTCTCTGCTGGTATTGATCACGGTCTGCTCGCTGGGCCCCCCCGCTGGGCGGCATACAGCACGCATGGTAATGCAGAGTCTCACCGCCGCCTCGTAACCTCTGTGAGTCCTGGAGACTGGAAAGATTAAGTCCCAACTCACAAATGATTAATCAATTCCAATTACTCTCCATGTGATCAATCATATTCTCATTAATGTCTCGAGTGTTGCCCGCAGCTGCGCCGAGCCGATTACCAGTCGGGCCTCCAAGTCCAACAGCTTTATTGCCCAAGTCCTCGTAAAATAGATTTCACAGGCTTGTAGGAAGCTGAGGCAGGCTTGTTTGGGTGGATAACACCTGATGTTTGCACGTCAGCAGTGACTTGGGGGGTATCTTCTCTAGTAACTCAAGAATAGCCCCCCCCCCCCCCCCCCCCCCCCCCCCCCCCGCCTCCGTTGATCATCGGGATCCACGCTATTTAAAACAGAAGAACACATAAATAACAACGTCTCGGTGTGACCTGATGCCTCGGCGCACTGGGAGGAGGGAACTTACAATCAGTCACAGTAGCAAACAGCCACATATTACGTTACACGCTCGGGTTATCACCGGGCCAAACACCGTGGCGTGTTTATTAGTGAGTCACGTTTTCCGGGTCACTCCCTCCTTCGGCGGTCGGTCTGACCATTTCCGTGTGAAGAGGAGCGTCGGGGCAGAAATTCCGTTAAGAGCGCTCACCTCTCATGTAACCGGAGCCCGACATATAGACGATCTGTGCCACTTTGCTCTCGCTCTCCGCGGACTTGACTTTGTTCCCTTTGGGCTCCTGACCCCAGATTATCCGGGGTTGTACAGGACTGGGTGCCTCGAGCCCCTGGCGAGGTCAGGTGAGGCTTTCACAACATTTCTCTAGACGCCGTACGGATTTAGCGATGTATGAACGCACGCATGTACAAAGCGTCAAGAGTTCAGCGAGGAGAGCGGGAGGCTGGGATCAGGCGTCGACTGCGAGCTCCACGGGATCATGTGCCACACGGGTCAAACGTCAGGTGATCTAAAAAGCATGTGAGTTCATCAGGAAATCGATAAACAGCCACTTCAAATCATATGAGTCAGATTGATTGGCCATTGTTGGTTCTTATCAGTCACACAGGCTTGAGGTCACAGGTCAAATGTACTCAACAGCAAATCAGAAAGTTACAATTGAAAGCATGACGAGCCACCTGTCAGTTCAGAGAAGGTATTTATCACATCCGGACACAAAGGCATTGGTTTTTCAAAAATCAATTCACTGCTATTTAATCAGTATCAGCCAAACTGAATGGATATTGTTGTTCATTGTGGCTTATAGGTCAAACCAAGTCCACAACAACTTAGGCCCCGTTTGCACAACATTCCGTTTCCATGGAAATGGAAGAAACGCTGAAAACAAGTTTTCATGTTGGGTCAATAATGGGTGATATTGTTTTTGTAATGAAATCACAGACATGCGCACAGAATAATATGCTATAATGATTAACAATGGAGAGTGCACGGATGTATGTATGCGTTACTGATAAAGAAAAGAGAACCCAGTCGAAACATGTCAGCGCTATGTTGCAAAAACCATGTTGCCTGCAGAGAAGAAAGAAAACATACTTATGAATCAACTGAAGGCGTAATGAGCTGAATTCAGCCACAAGGTCAAAGTATCACCACAATTTCTTTTTCCGATAATATAAAAAAAATATACTCAAGAGAGCTCATGAGCATTCCTGAAGTGTCGCTGTCGCTCTGCTGAATGACCTTACTTAGAATTCATAAAAATAGTCTCTTATGGGGACTCCAGATGTTGTTTCACAATCCGACGTGATAAAACTGAGTCATTTAATCCAGAGTTTGGATTCATTTCATCGTGCGCCCATGGAAATGAAATTCTCAGCAACACATTGCAGTGAATCAGTGTCATTCATGCCCTTCACACAACTACAGAAGTAATACTAATTTATCCCCCCAACAGTTGCACGGCAGAATCAATAGTGCCTCTAATATGCATACCATGTCTGCCATCCTGGAGGAGACTGATCTCCACGGTGTCCTGCTAATCAATGGGCAGATGGCTCCTCAACATCACTTCAGTTAAATTCAGATTTTCTGCCTCGTGTTTGATTAGTATTCCAAATGTTGTGTGATTGCGAAGAGGGGGCCGCTGCACCTCGCCGCCGCCGCCGCTCCCTTTCTGTGTTATTCCTCCGAGCGGCGGCTGCCAGCAGACGAGAGTCCCTTTGCCTCTGATTAAACCCTTGAAGCAAGGTCTTCAGCCTGCCAAGAACTCGGGTGTGTGCGTGCGTGCGTGCGTGCACATCTGTGTGTGTGTGTGCGTGCGGGAGGCCTCGGGGAGAGCAGGGGAGGCAGCGGAGCAGCTCTGTCTGCACGTGCACGCCGGCCCACGTTATCTACCAAGGAAGAGGAGGAGGAGGAGGGGGAGGAGGGAGCACGCGACACTGGCAGTATGTCAGTCCGCTCTGGTGTCTGCACACGAGGGGGGGGGGGCGGGGGAGGAGAGGTGGACGGATGAAGTGGAAAAAGTGCAGGTGACCCGTGACGCTGCCAGGCCGCCCGTTACCGGCGGCTAACTGGCTAGCAGCTCAAGGCAGCCGCCGTCGGCCAATCACAATCCAGCGTCCGCAGACTGTGTTCCCACGGTGGGGGAAGATGCAGACCACCACCGTTATTCTGTCTAAGAGTAAAAAATAAATAAAGCAAACGTGCTCCGAGGTGATGAATGGCAGCTTATCGCTCACACGCTGCCAACGCTAATATCTGCTGGCCGAGTTATCTTTAAGCACATTAGCACAGACATTAATTACACACAATCAACACAAAGCAATAACACTGACAGCACAAATGTCTTTCAGACACACATTCAGGGCCACAGTGCAAAGCATTATGGGATTGATGTAGTCCAGGGGTGTCAAACATGAAAAACGGGCACCCAAGAGGCTCCAATCCGACCAAACCAACAATCAAACTAACTGTGGGAATATCAGAGAAAACATTGACCCCCCCTGATCTAGTTAATCCAATCCCTTTCATTCTGTGTTCATGTAAACGGGACAATCTGATTGAAAGGAATTGATGAGGTTGATGAAAGTCTTGTGTCTGAAATGCACACGTTTGATGAAGGTAAATAATCTGAACCATGCGCTTCACTTTGTGTTCTGAATATAAATACATCGAAACGCCCACACAGATCTGTGCTTCGGTTTAAAAAAAGAGAAAAAAAAAATCCCTCAAAGTTATTCTCTGCCTGACCTTGGACCACACACACACACACACACACACACACACACACACAGAAACACACACACACACGCACACACACACACACACAGTCATTAAGACCTGGTTCTGTATTGTGCTGGGACTGCAGTGAAGGCTATTACACTCCCTGGTTCTATCTCTCAATAATGCATGATTAATTAGCCAACTCTGAAATAGAGTGAAACCGAGCACAGGCTGGAAACTAAAGATGAGCTCAGTAAGTGCCCACTGTCTCTCTCACACACACACAGACACACACACATACATACACACAGGCTCATGCCTTATTTCTGACTTCTTTCAGTTTTTGCCATCTATGTTTATACCGAATCTCCTGAGGGTTACACTGAGTACAGATCTTGCAGCACTTTATTTAACTCCCGTAACAAACAATATTTTCATGTCTATGTATAACTAACATGAAATCCGTTCCAGCACTGCATGACGGTGACTTTAACGAGTTTGAAGAATGGGATTCATCACTAATTCTTCTAATAGTATGTACATGAGTATTTTGCTTTCGACTTTTAAAACGTACCTTTGACACTTTTCGACGGTGTTCTTCCACCTTCATCGATAATCATACACCAGTGACGTTTCTGCTGAAGGTGGAACTACGCCGTTGTTTTTGTGAGTCTGTGAAACAGCTAAATAAAATGACCGAAAGATGAATGCATCCTTTGAGGTTATAAATAGCCGTTACAGGATTAAACCCTCCCTTCGTATCCCATGGTTAGTTACTTTAACGATGTCGTCATCGAAGACTTTTATAACAGTTTTATTATGAGAGCAATAACTTTTTTCCCAAAAAACAGCTAATGCAAAAAAAAAAGCTTCTTCCCTTCAGTTGTAACATCTGCAGAATAGTTTTCATCCCACGTAAGTCAGCAGACAACATCTCGTGTTCGAAATGCTCGTAGGTTTCAGACCCCGAGCCTGGAAAAAGGTATTTCTATTCTCATGAAGTCATTTATATTCAAATGCTGTGGGTTGAGTGGGAATGAGTCACTAATCCACATGTGCAGTGGGCCGCACAATGCGGATGTAAGCCAAAAACATAAGAGGAACCATTTGGGCCGCGTGCGCCGACTGAGAAGCTTTTATCGATTAAGGATGGCCGCCGTGTTATTGCCCTCTATCTCACAATTCACCGGGAGGAAATACCACGTGTCGTTTCAGGCTGACATCCTGATAAAATTGTTAGAAGATGTTTAATATTTGGAAACAGCAAGTTTAGAATGTAACGTTAGCCAGCTTAAAGCAATGTGCTTATTCTTGACAACAAGCTAATTATTCTCATAACAATGCAATATCTTTCTCAATGTTAAAGACATTTGCTCTTATTTTTGCAAAGATCACGTGTACGTGATAAATCTGTGCACTTTAAAACTTTTAAAAAATGTACTCCTCGACACTTAATGAGTAATGACTGACATTTCTGCAGAGCACACTGTCTCATTTATATTTTATACATCCCTTCTTCTTCTTTTTCTTCTCTTCTTCTTCTTCCTGCCCTCCTGTCTGAGACAATCCTTGTGAAAGTCCTCAGACTTCACCTCCACGGTCTGCAAGCTTCCAAGTTTAGTCAACAAATGTCAGCCTGTTTCCTGCAGCCGAGGCCGAGCGCAGGCCCGTCCCTGGGCGCTGGACTGTCAGGGAGTTGCAGGGGGTCAGAGGCAGAGCGAGAGGGAGGCTGTCGGCCATGAATGGGGAGTATTCAGCGCTGCCTCCTTCCCACAGAGACTCGTCCCGGGCTGGAGTTTCAGCCCGGCATGAAATCCAAGCCGCTCCCATCGCACTGCCCCGACTCCCACCAGAAGCACCTTATTGATTCCTCTCCGCGACCCGTCCGTATTCTGTTATTGCTCGGGTGAAAACAGATAACGGCAGAGCTCGTATCAGCGCGGAGCAAGACAATACCGCACTGTGGCGACCCGGCTTCGCTCTACGGGAGGAAGCACAGAGCGCAGAGACACACGGTCAGGGTCCTGCATCCGGTGAACACACAGACACACAAAGACACAAGATGGCGTTGAGTTAGTGTCGATTATTGAAGCCGTTTTCTTATAACTGTTTGAATATAAAATTTGGCGGTAATGACTCAAATAAGTATTTGTTGGATCTGTTTTGACCCAAATGCCCCACGATCGAGATTATAGAGTCTTCATCTGATGTAACATCGACTAATTATTCAGTGAATAAGTGTGTCGCAGTAGTTTTTGTTATTATGACAGTTCATGCGCCTTTAACCATGTTCCTCAGGTCTCAGACTCTCCTTTGTCCTTTTAAGAAGCTGAAATTGCAGCCCTGCATTCCCCCCCCCCCCCATTTTGCATTTAACAGCAGTGTCGATCTGTCATGCTCGGGAGCACAGATGCAGGTTTGGATTTAGAGGCGAGCTGCAGATTGCTGTGCATGATTAGTTCGCTCTGCAGCCACACTGGTGTATTTCTGTCCCTCCTTCCACGGCAGGGATAAACAGGTTGATTGAGAGGAGGAAGATGAGAGTGGAGTCTGAGCTTTATATAACTACCCAGAGTGAATGAATCCTGCTACAATCTGTGAGGATATGAAGAATAAAAGAAGAATCCAGCCATTATTCCACCACCACACTCATAAATTGTGCGAGCAGATCTTTAGAAATTCAGGAGAAAAGCATTTGAAATGAGACCAGCACCAGTAGGTTCCCTCCTTCAGATGTTTCTTGGCAAATTCGGAGTCACTGATGCTTCGCCAGCTTCCCAACAACAAGCCCAGAACATTAAAGCTGCACTAATTTATATTTTTAGATAATCTTTTTTTCTCAACAATAAGAACTTTAATTGTCTTGTTGTGTTGCTTAATGCTTTGTTTCAGCCTCATTGCCTTAAAGAAAAAAAAAAAAAAACTAAAGCTCCGATTTAATAAAACACATACAGACAGCAATTAGTTGGTTAAAGAACCAGATAATTCCCGTCAAAGTTATAAAATCAACCAAATATCAGGTTTACATCCGCCCTACTGATAGAGAGCATCACAGTGTGTTGCCATGGTGATGGTCCTCAACAACCTTTTAAAGGCTTCGCCGGATGCCAATTATGTTATACAATCTTATATATGCTCAAGAACGGAGCCGAGACGGCTTCACAGTTTTGTAAGTATACCGAGAGCTTGACTCGAAATGTTTTCAGGTGAAAACTTTCGTTGCGTTTTGGGCGTCTGTTTACACGACAACGGTGCTCGGAGGCACAGAGCTTTCCAAAACCATGGCCATAGTAAATAGTTCTTCTGCAAATGTGCGAGTGGATTGACAAAAACAACGTTTGCCACCAGAGCGTCAAGACTCACACAGATTTCACGTGCAATATCCTGTTTTTGGCCTTCATTATACCTACAAATCTTTAGCAGATTAGGCCGAATGTGTTCTCTTACTTTCTACAGTTATTTTATCCCCACGTCTGTACAGCTGACTTCAACAAAGACAACATACTGAACTAAAACATGCATAAAACAGTATTTTATTCCCATTTGGTTGGTCAGACCCAACAAACATGGCATGTTTTTAGGCCCCAAATTTAGAGGAAAAAAAAAACAAGCGCACAGTCACATACTTGTGAGGCAGTGGGGGAGAAACGCTGGTACGGACCCTGCTCTGAGAGCAGGTTTGCCCAAGCTGTTTGCTCTGGCGTGACTCCAGAGTGCAGCAGGAGGAGGGGATATAGAACATTTTGTGGAGAAAAGGCACAGATAAGAAGAACAAACTGTAACAGGGAAAGAGGGCAAATATTGCAGAGTGAAGAATAAAGGAGAAAACGCTTACACAATGGAAAACGGGGGCGAGGGAGGGACGCAGTCAGATGTGACGGAGGAGCACCGAAGAGCGCGTTTGGGTCCGTTTTCTCTGACCTTTTGTTTTGATGTGGGCCAATTTGTGATTAATGGGTTTTCGCACAGACGTGGAGTCATTCACCACTTCCCCGAGACATTCCTCTCAGCCTGATCCTTCCCTGATCCCACACTGTGGACCGCCGACAGTCCACACAGAGCTGAGCAAACGCCCCACAGGGTTCAGCTCCGAGGGACCAGCCCTTGCGCACAAACATATTCATTAACACCGCCGTAAGCTGAGGCCCTCGACAAACATTTACTGCTTTCTTGCTCTTAACACTTTACTTATAAGTGGGTGAAGTTCGTCAGAAGGAAAAAGCTTTAATAAGATGGTTATCGTCATTGTAGCAGCTTCGTAAGGCTGTGCTTCGCTGGATTAATTGCTCTGAGCTTCACGTAAACATGTTTAATATTAGATAACTGAAGGAAGCACAGAGGATCAGAAGCCCCGAGCAACAGTCACAAAATAGACACAATGAACCAACCCACAGCTAGAATATCACAAAAATGGATTCAACGTGAGAAGAAATAGACATCGAACAAGCCCAAAGGCCAAAGAAACAACCCAAAAGAGATGCAAGGTGCAGATGAAACAACACAGAGAGTCATAAAATGGCAACAAACACTTTGTGACAAAACTCAAGTGTTAGTTAACTCGTGCTTCTGTTGAGTTAGCATGCTAAGCTACAGGCTCTTGGCTATCTCAGAGTAAAGGTGGCTACAGTCAGCTGTTTTCCCAGAGACTCGTGTTTTGAATGAAGGCGGTTTGACGCTGCGGTGTTTACTACAAATCGTATTACACCAGTAACTAGGATGCAGGAATATGAGTCTCTTTGTCCCACTCGGCTCTGGAGATTTCCCAACAGCGGCAGCTTTGTGGGATTGACACAGCTCAGCCGCACCGTGGCCTCGAGGAGCCTCGACATCGTGTGACATAAAGGATGCATGGCATTGGTGTAAATGAAGAAAACAGGAGAGGACGTGAAGGACGGACCCTCTGAAGTCGACTTTTCGATAATTTAGAGGCTTATCGTGCTCACAGGCTGTGTGCTACATGGCCACAGACCCCCGATCGTGTTTTCAGCTGCAGATAAAAGTAAGAATCTAAAACATCTGTGGAAGGTGTACTGAGTTACTACATTTCATTAGAAGTGGAGTCTGCACAGTGAAGCGCTTAATCCTCTGTGGTTTCACTGCTACTTGTGAGAGCATTCATTATGAGAGTGTTGGAAAAAAAAAAGAAAAGACTTGTGGCTTGAGATAATTTGTCCAAAGATGGGTTTTTTTTCAACAGCATAAATAATTGTGTTTGAATGAACAAACATTGGCTATTTTACCTTGAAGAGGTTGATGCACAAAGTGCATTCTTCATTCGTTGATCATTACCTAAAGAGATGTGTCATTCTAATACTTTTGCATGAGGCGAGTGTTGGTTGGTTGTATTGTTGTGTGTAAAAATATCACTTGGCCTACATAGCTGCATGCGTGTTGATGGACTGGAGATCTGTGCATTGGGGTAACCTTCCCTCCGTCAGGTGGGACGGATGGATGGATGCTATTGTGCTGGCTGCGGCTAATCTTTAAAATCTATGGTTAACACACTAAACCCTGAATTCCTCCTAATAGCGTGTCCGTCGAGACTGCTTCTTCTTTTTAATAATGCTGGAATAATCCTTTTGAGGCTGAAACGAACTGTGTTGCTGAGATCAGCAGCAAAGTTGGGTTTTATATGGTTTCTCTCAGCACTTTCATAATGATATTAATTAAAAAGTTTGTTTTTAATGAAAAACATGAAGGTGGATTCAGCTTAGATATGGAACCAGAGCAATGAAAATGTAGGACGTTGAAGCAGTCGGCTGTAGCTAAACTGATGGATGTATGGATGAGATGGTGAAAAAAAAGTCTTGTTTTTTGTATATAACCTCTTGCACATTAGCATCCTGTTTGAATGGAGACGGAGTTATTCCACAGGAAGTGTCAGATAAAAGCTTTCTAAAGCCTCCAGCACGAGGTCTGGGACCACCAAAGCAGTAAATGGACATTACGGCCGGAGCCTTTGAGGAAATTATCTCTTTTATCATTGAGGTGTGTAGCATTTAGCTGTTGCCATTTTCCATTCATCATCCGGACCAGCTGAATTGACCGAATTGACCGCTTCGACTATCCACCTCCATGCATAGCGAGCCGAATTGCGCTGAGTCGCAATTCCCAGCCGAAGACCAATGTCACAATTACCCCCCCACCGTCGCCCTCCCCCAGAGATTTATACAGCATTGAGCTGCTGATGCAGTCGTGCACAGCTACAGCCCCGTTCCAGTGAAACACTAGTTTTATTTTTTCCTGCATCTTGGCTCTTTTTTTTTTTTTTTTTTTTTTTTTTTTATGTTCTCACGCTCGTTTTTCCCCTCCGTCTTTGCCCGGCCTATCCCCTTTCTGCATTTCTATCAAAGGACATCCATCAGCGAAATATGGCTCCACCTTATCTTGTTACCCCAACAGCACTGTGTCAGCTGTCTGAACCAGAGCTGCCGCTGGTGCCTGTGTTAATGCTGAGGAGGTTATGGACGCTTGCACACATTCATCTCCCTCAAATCACTTTTTTTCTTTCAAGCGATCCACCAAATCATGTTTAGAAGAGAGTTGACAGTACATATATGGAGAAAATTGCCTGTCCTCGTTTTCATGCAGGCTTTCAAAGGTTCGTTTCCGTGTTCCACAAAATCCTCTTTCTCTGTATTTGTAACCACCGTCTGCTTAAAAAAAAAAGAAAGAAAGAAAAAGCTGCCTCATTGCCATTTAAGAGACGAGATCTGACATTTGTCAGAAAAATAGCACTTGAGTGCTACTCTAACTGAGGAAGAGCACGGGGTAATGTGTAAGAATAGTTGCCATGACGACATTGACATCATTTCTGGCAAACAGAATTGAAGGCTTCTCAAAGGAGGATCTGTGTGTGCAAGTTCTGGCCGCTGTGTGCACTGCTGATGAGAAAAAGCTGTGTTTGGAGGATGTCTGCGGGCTCACATGCCAGCAAAATGTTTGGGTTATTATCTCACGATGATGATGATGGTGCATGGCGGTGGTGCGCCGTCACCCCAGAGGAGATGCCTCTCACCCACACAGGCCAACGGACGAGGGTAGAGATGTGATTTTGAGGAGTGGAGGAGGTTACCGAGGGATCACGGCGAAGGGGGCGGCCCGTCTACTGTAGCACATTCAGTATTCATGGCTGTGTGACACATTCCTGCTGCAGTGGATGGCACTTTGCTTTAAACCCCATCCCGCCCGCCAGCACTGGCTGTTCATTTCTTTCGGAGCGTAATTGAATTTCTCGACGTGACTGCAAAAAAAAAAAAAAAAAAGGGGGCACAGCTTCGCCACGTAACGCGGCGCCGGAGCCAGGACGCCAGAAAACATGGAGCGATCCTGTCCCGGTGCCATGCCCGTGTTATTAATCCTAATGCGCCTCCGTCCTGTTCTCTTCTGATTCATGACACAGCACCCGGCATGCTAAACATAATCCCCCGACATGAAACCAAATAGTGGAGCAGAATGGTATTTAAATGGGAGTGCGGCTGATCTCCCTATTGTGTAACCTCCCTTCGCCGCCAGATGGCTAGATATGAAGCCGCCCCGCGTGGGTCAGCGAGGGAGTAACCCCGGCTCGGGCGTGGATCCACTCTGCTGCTTCACCCACCTCTGCAAGGTGTGTGCGGCTGAGCTCAGACAGAGAGATGCCTCTGTTTGCCCAAGGATGTGGGCATCTTTGAGGAGGGTGGGGGCAAATATTACCAACGCTTTTACTAACGACATTCCTGGCACCTGGTCTCCATCCGTAAACAGTCCTCACCCACTCGTACCGATCATTTCCCAGCGTTGTCATACGTGCAAAAACGAATACTCGCTTTCATCCTAAGTGGTAAAATATAATGAATTCCCTAAATTTAGGCACCAGACTGGAGCTGGTCCTTCTGTATGTGTGCACAAGCCTATAAATTCCAGAGAACAGCGTATTCTTAGATTGCTATCAGCGCCGAGCTGCTATGAATACTAATTGGGTAGCACCTCCTCTTCCGCGGGTATTTCAATAACAGAGCTGTAAAACTTGTGTTCCGCGTGGGAACACGTTTATTCAGAGGGTAAATGATATATGCACGTACTATTTTTTCACTGTCAGGCACAGTGAAACCGCCCCGAAGCAGAATATGGAAAAAACTGTCATAGAAAATTGGCAAGGTTTCCAGTAAAGAATCACACTTGAATAACTTCTGCTAACATTTACTGCACCCCCTAGTGGTCAAATTGATCATTACAGGAGCAAGGGAGGCTGGATTCATTGGAATCATCAAAGCTAATTTATTGAAAATCTAATTGTATATGTCTAATCTTAATCAGTATTCATGCTTTTTTACAGTAATATAATAATTTCAAGGAAATACGCTTGAATTACTAAAAAAAAAACAATAACATTGGGGCGACAGTAGCTCAGTTGGTAGAGCGGGTCGTCTTATAACCGGAAGGTTGGCGGTTTGATCCCCGCTCCCGCAGGCGTAAAACTGGCGTTGTGTCCTTGGGCAAGACACTTCACCCACCTTGCCTAGTATGAAAGTTGTGAAAGTGAATGGTTGGTGGTGGTCGGAGGGGCCGATGGCGCAGATTGGCAGCCTCGCTTCCGTCAGTCTGCCCCAGGGCAGCTGTGGCTACAATAGCTTACCACCACCGAGTATGGTGTGAAAGGGTGATGTGATATTGCAGTGTGAAGCGCTTTGGGCTCTGTCATGCAGGGTAAAAAGCGCTATACAAGTGTAGTCCATTTACCATAATAGTGATGTTGTCCTTCATCTTCTACATAAACCTTTCAGATTACACAACCAGTCAGTTAGTCTGTGCTGTAAAATATTAGTAATGATGTCGTTGGAATCAGAATGTCGTCCAAATCAAGAATCAAGATAAATGATGTGTGCTAAAAGAGCTTATTTTCCCTCTAACAGTCAGAGGTCCAAACTCAGGACTCCTGATTCTGTCACGTGAGGCTTAATCCTACTTTAGTTTATGTTGATGCTAACAGTTTTTCGTTATCAGTGATTTAGCCAGCTTTCATTGATCTGTCGGCTATGAGCGCTGCTCCTCCCATATGCAGTTCAGGTCTGGGTCTCAGTGTTGTATTTAAGGTGCAAAGTATAAAAATGATTAAATAATAACAGGAAATACAGTATATTAAAGCATCAAACACCACTGAGAGTTGAAAATAGAAAATCTATATACAGAAAAACATACAAAGCTTAACAAAGAAAAATGGTTATTTCTGTTGAAAAATGAAGATTTGTTCCGTTTCTTGCTGCTGTTACACATTGCAAGCTTGCCCGCACTGTCGCTCTCACTGGTTTCTGGATGCTCAACACCTTCAATGCCTCTTTTCTGGAATATAAAAGAATAATTTAGGTAATTAATGCAAACCAAAGAGGTTTTATTGTCTGTTGAAATTTGCAGAAAATCGCCGTGTTTATATAAAAGAGCTGATGCTAACAGTTTGAAGTGGCTGTATAAGCTCAAAGACGCTACAGGTCACGTTAAAGCAGAGAATGGCTTGTCTAATTAAAAGAACAAACCGTGGTTTGGCCTCTGTTACTTTCTACGGGAAGATTCATGCTGCTGCACTTTAGCTGGAAGTCAGAAAATATAAAACAAAAACAAACAAGAAATGAAGATAAGTGGACATGTCTGCAAAAGGGCACAGAGTTTAATGAAGAACCCTGCCAGTAGTTTGTTATTCATTTTAGTGCTGTGTTTCACATTATTTTTCATCATCTCTGAAGGAAAAACCCAACATAATTTTTTTTAAAAAAGAAGTTGCTTTTACCTCCAGGCAAAGATCATGAATTGGAGACACAAAAAGAACCTTGCAGGGTATGAAAGTCATCTTCCTCCACTCACGTTTGAGCTTTGAAGTCCAGCAGAAAGAGTGGAATCTAATAAATCTACCTCGGCTCGCTGTGGTAAATCAAATAAGCAAAAGAAATGAATGCAACAGCTTTCATTATGCTGCGTGTTCACATGAGCCACTTCTATTAATCCACCCGGTTTTCAAACCTCATCTTTACTTTATTCCTCACAGCAAGAACACAAAAAGCAAAATTGTCAAAAAACAATTATTCTGAATTGCACTTCAGTCTTTTAAAATTGGATTTACTTTACTTTATATTGAAATAAATAAGGTTTCTTTGGATATTCCTTCTTTCTTTTCTTTTCTTAATGTTGAATGTACAACAAAGCTGTGTGGTCAGTCTATTCACATCATTTAACAGGTAGAAGAGGCTCTATAATCTGAATTTTCTATGAGGAAAACAATTATTGATTTACTAATAACAACAAAATAGGCTGGATCAAATCCCCACAGCTGAAAATCAACTACAATCAAAGTTAAAATCAACTCAATTCAAAACTGAAAACTAATACATATTTCATAATCTGTAACATAAAAAAATTACCTTTGTGGGATTTATTTCTCACTGGATTCCTCCAACACGATGTGCTATTTGCAATAAAGTTGCTCAACTCACTTTTTTTATTTGAACTTTGATTAAATACGGCACCGCCACTTTTCACATTCTTTCAACTTTCAACTTTCGACTTTCAACACTTGCTTGAAATAAAGCTAACAGTTAGCTTTAATAATCAGAGGCTAACAGAGAGACAGCGGCTGTGCAGCTCTTCAGTTCTTTCCCCTTTCATCACTGTGGCTAATTTTATCTCAGTAATCAGTAACGAGCGAGTTACTGCCAAACGCGGAGGCATTACAGTGACTTCATGATGGATCGTTACCAACACAGCCACACATTTTCATAGTTCAGCATCAGATTTCACTTCTTCCCAAGTATTGAGCATATGCTATCAAATTAAAATCCCGCTGACCACTTCTGGGAATTGCAGCTCCGTAGCCAAAAGGAAAGAGGAGGAATTCACGGGTCTGTGATGGTATGAGTGAAAAAAAGAAAAAAAAAAATGTCTATGTGGACTGACTTCAGTGAAAAAATGTGCGTGAGTCATGTTAAAACCTCTCACTTCATTAGCTGTGTTTACCTCCGGGTCCAGGGCGGACAGACCCCCAACAACAGAAGGAAACTTTCAGCAGATCCATACTCTGCCGCAGAATAACAAATAAGTCATTGTTAAGCACGGCGCGGGGCTGTTATTCCACCTAACCGCCGCCAAAACTAACACATACTTACCGAGTGCACACACGGCCGCAGGATGAGCGGGATGGACGTGGAGCCTGCTCACGGTATTTCTGACGGCGCTGGCAAACGTGCAGCCGTGTGCAAATTGAAGCGACGTCTGAACATTTGGTTAGAGGAGGAGGAAAAAAAGCCCGTCCTGCTCTGGTGGCCCTGGTGTGTCTCCAAGGCCCCGGCGATGTGTTTAGCCAGCGCCCGGGTCATCCATCATACAAGCTCTTCGAAGCGGTTGGAGAGGGTAAAGGATTTAGGGGGGGACCCATCTCTCACCCCCGCTGAGATGCAATCTGGAGGCTGAAAGAAATCTCCATTGTGCCTGAAGCCTCCTGCAGCCTTCTGCAGCCCCCCGGCTGCCATCCCAGGCCTTCGCTGTGCACTTTGTTTGTGCCACTGGGGTGTGTGTCGAAGTTAAAATCAACTTGCTTCAAACCTAAAAAGTCAACCGCCCTCGAAGCTTAAATAAACTAACTGCGACGCTACAAATCACCTCATTGTGAAGTTAAAATCAACTAGCTTTGAAGCTAACTAGTCAATTTACCATTACTTTTTAAGGAACTCGACACTATAATCTATTGCTGATTATTAGCCACTCACCTTCAAAATTCAAATTTAGTGTTGACTGAGCTTACTTGGCATATAGGGTTGGGTTCTGTTACTCTGAATCCACAAGAACACCGAGAACCAGAAGAGCTAAATGGTTTTGTATAATTTGTACACATGCAAAGGCGTTGCCACTATAACCTCCGCCTCTCTGCCGGCGGACGTGCACCTACCAGTGAACTGGTTTCACCACTGATCCGAGTGAACCTCAGTGCCAAACTTCCAGGAATGAAGGAACAGTGTAGAGGCTAAACACTGCCATATATACTGTCAATAATAGTGGAGCCTGTAATTCGATAAAAGAAAGCTAACTCTGAGATGTGGATCAATGAACATGTTTGTTTTTCAAGATTTACAAGCGAGAGAGAGGAATGACTATTATCAATATACAAATACATTGAAAGAGATGAGCATGGCTCTTTGCTCCTCTTTGTCATTTCCTTACAAGAATTGAATGTTAGCCAAAATGAATAATCTGAAGCATATATGTTCATTTAGAAGAAAGAGAAGGAAGATGTTTCATGATTTAGTGAGGGGCATAACTCGGAAAACAGACTATCTAAATGTATTATTATTGATCCAGATCGATCACGTATGCCTCTGAATCTGTATTGACTCCAGTGCTGTTCCCTCCAGAGAGCCTGTAAGTAGCTGGCAGCTCTCCCGATAAATCAGCTTTAAATATTTGCATTTCCAGACGTGCCGTGCAGTGGCATTGAACGGACACTTCGGTGTTCCAGCTCACTCTCATAAGAACAGCCTGTCTCCCCCCCTCCCCGCTCTATAATTCATGTGGCATTGTATTTATTGTGCAAACAGGGAGCGTACGGGAGCCCATGTTAGGTAAGAACAGGCTGGTGCATAAGGCACCTTTGGGCCCGAGGAAGAGCCAGAAACAAGCAGCAGGGATCTATTGTGTTGAAATGTTTCCCTTAACATGAAAATAAGATCTATAAATGTGATGGTATTCACAGAGACTGTGATTATGAGCTGTTAGATTGTGCTGTATCATAGATCACTGCTCAGTACAGCTGGCTCAAAGAACATCAAAATGTCATTGGTGAGAGCAAAGAACACAACCAGTGACAGGTGTGTCCCTCCGCCGTGGCGCCGCTCTGGCACTATTTAACCCTGGAAGCCGTGTACTTCTAACTAATCCCGACAACAACGATTGCACATTCAGTTTTATCTCATCCAAATCTTCAATCTGTATTTTCCATTCGTCGCTTTAGATTTGTATATGAACGCTTCCCTGCTCCGACAAAATAGTCCGAAACACATGAAAGGCAAACCACTACCGTAAATAGAACCCTGCACTCTGACTGAGCACAGAATCGTCCAATCGCAGCCTCGGTCCGGGTGGTTGTCCGTGACGTCAGCGGGGCTGGACCAATAGAAACGCGTTGCTGGGTGTTGACCTCTGCGAGCCGCATCACCACCTCCCCCGTGTCCGTGGCGGAGGCGCACTATATAAACAAACGAGCCCAAGTTTTAAAGGGCAGAGTTGTAAAAACTCCCGGGCTGTGGGGAGCTGCGACACGGACATTTATTTAAACCCCCACAGGAACAACATCCACCTGGAACAGATCACCACCGAAGCGGGGGGAACAACGTCGTTTTTTATCTCCAGAAAGCTTACACCCGAGAGGCTTACAGCGAGCGGACTGCGGCTCATGAAGGAAGCTGTGAAATCTCCATGTAAGTGAACGCAACACGACGCTGCAGCGCATATTTATAGCTTAAACGACTCTTTACTTCATTAAATGCGTCCTAAAATCAACCTCAAGTCATGACACGACGGTTTCACTGGAGAAATAGGTGCTCCGATCGTCGAGTTAGCCTCCCGGCTAGTTAAAATGCTACGTAGCTTTCTAATAGACTTAACGCTTTTCTTTTTTTTAAATCTCTGTGCGTGCGTGCGTGCGTCCGTGCGTGTGCGTCAGGGAAGACTGATATCCAGATAACCAGCTGGTCGAGGTAAACATTAACAATCATTAGCATAATCTCCTATTTGCACCTTATTATTAACTTCTCCTCAGCTGTCGGACAATGTCACAGCCCGTCGTGCGTGACGGTGTGCGTGATTATCACGTAAAATAAACGTGCGTCTGTTGTAGAGATGGTTCTCCTTGTCGTGGTTGGACTTTGAATGGTGATTATGTAACAGCCATTCAGAGCCTCCCTCCGCTGTGGCTCGCCAGAACAGCCTGGTAACGCTGTTTTTAAAAAAACACGACATGGCACCTGTGCATGCTGTATGGAGGCGATCAGGAGCAGGGCGGAGAAATAAATCCTCATTACTGTTGAGATCAGACCCACCGCCCTCTGCAGAGGTCAACCACCGGTGTGTCTATCTGTCACAGTGAACACACACACACACACACACACTGCTGACACCGTCTCTGAGTCAGTGGTGTTTATTTATAGCTGTTGATATTGTACAGAGAGGGAGGGATTGCAGGGGCATACAGATGGAGTAGTATCGATCACCTCGGCGGTCAAACAGAGGTTTTTATTTTGCTAAGAGTAAGTAAAATTAAAGTAATTTAAAGTTATAATGCCGCAAATGATAAATGTTAAGGAAAGGGAGCCAGTGCACCATATTTCACCTTTAAAAATGAAAATTTGCCCCTTTGGTGACTGATTGCATAATGTAGGAGATAAAATTCCTTGTGAAACTGTAATAAAATGGATAATAACACCATAAATGCAACAGATCATTGTTACATAATGGAAATAATCCACTTTTCTCTTGCAAAATAGCATGGCCGAGAAGCTATTTAAATATCTTATCACCTTTAAACTTGGATGGAAGTATTGATATTTTGCTATGAGTATCGATCCATAGTGTGAGGTGTTGGAAGTATCAGTATTACTACATGTCTAGTTTATGACCATCCCTATGACTTTTTAGCTCCACAAAACTTTTTTAAAACTCGTCAGTGGATACAGATAGACATTTCTCAACCAGAGTTTCTGGGAGGTCTCCACTCCTACAAGGAAAGCTCAAACCAAACAGATTTAAAGCTTCACAGAAGCATTATAGTCACAGACACACCTCTGTGTTTATGTTCTTTAGCGGTTATTAAGGAGTTAAAGGAGCTAGAATCTGTTGCCACTGTGACGTGTGAAGAGATGCTATTTTAAAAATAAACTACAAACCAAACGTTGCTATAAAATTTAAAACGAATGAATGTTTTCGTTATTATTATTGTTATGGCTGCCGTCATTGAATGTTTTCTTTTTCTTGCTCTTTCAGGATCTTGAACCCACATCTGCTCCTGGAAGGATACTGGCACCAAGCACTCCGAGGGTCTTCCTCACTCTGATCTCTGCTGCCTTGGAGCTCTTACTTTTTCCTCCTTTTTTTTCTTTTTTGCCACTAACTCTGTGACGACTATCAAAGATTCGCCACTGAAGCAGCTATGCAGCTTGAAATTCAAGTAGCACTCAACTTTATCATTTCGTATCTGTACAACAAACTCCCCCGGCGACGTGTGAACATCTTCGGCGAAGAGCTCGAGAGGCAGCTGAAGAAAAAGTATGAAGGCCACTGGTACCCGGACAAGCCATACAAAGGGTCGGGGTTCCGGTGCATCCACGTAGGGGAGAAGGTGGACCCCGTGGTGGAGCAGGCGGCCAAAGAGAGCGGGCTGGACATCGAGGACGTCCGGAATAACCTCCCTCAGGACCTTAGCGTGTGGATTGACCCGTTCGAGGTGTCCTACCAGATCGGGGAGAAGGGGCCGGTCAAGGTGCTATACGTGGACGATAACAATGAGAACGGCTCGGAGCTGGACAAGGAGATCAAGAACAGCTTTAACCCCGAGGCCCAGGTCTTCATGCCCATCAGCGACCCGGTGGGGGGCTCCTCGGAGTCCAGCTCGCCGTCCCCGCCCTTCGGCCAGTCGGCCGCCGTCAGCCCGTCTTTCATGCCGCGCTCCACCCAGCCGCTGACCTTCACCACCGCCACCTTCGCCGCCACCAAGTTCGGCTCCACCAAGATGAAGAGCAGCGGCCGCGGCAACAACAACAACAATGGCGGCAGCGGCAGCGGAGGCAGCGCAGCAGGCGGAGGGAGTGGCAGCGGCGGCAAGGTGGCTCGCACCTCCCCCACCAACAACCTGGGTCTGAATGTCAACACCCTGCTGAAGCAGAAAGCCATCTCCACCTCCATGCACTCTCTGTACGGGCTGGGCCTGCAGCAGCCGCCGCCGCCGCCGCATCAGAAGGCCTCGGCGCTCTCCCCCAACGCCAAGGAGTTCGTGTTCCCCAGCCTGCAGGGCCAGCCCAGCCCCGGGGCCGTGTTCCCCCCGGAGGGCTCCCTGGGGCTCGGCCCCCTGCAGTACAACAATGCCTTCGACATGTTCGCAGCCTACGGAAGCCTCAACGACAAGTCCCTCATGGACGGCCTCAACTTCAGCCTGAGCAACATGCAGTATTCGAACCAGCAATTCCAGCCGGTCATGGCTAACTAAACTCACCGCGGTGGCTCAAAGAGAAGGAAAAACACAACGCACACATCGAGAAGCCGGACTGGAAGGAGTCAGAGAAGAGCATGTGCCCCCCCCCCCCCCCCCCCCCCCCCCCCCCCCCCGAGTTTGTTTCTACTGAAAGCTTGTTGTACAAACACATCCAAGCTTGGTTACTTCAATTCAACATGCATCATTGTTTTTCTTTTTCCTTTTTGCCAACCAAGCACAAGAAGTTTTTTACTATGTTGAGAAAATACTCCCATTTAAAAAAAACAAAACCAAAAAAAAAAAAACAAGCTTCGAGTTTTTGGCCTCTTACAGTATTTTACAGGTGGTAAGACAAGGCTGATTTTTATGAATTGGCACTACTAAGTGGGGTTACTTGGTCTTTTTCTAATTGTATAATTTAATTTAGTACAGAGTTTGTAAGATATCAGAGTATATATTGTTTCTATGACATGGTGTTGCATTTATATCTTTTTACTACTCCAGTGATCTGTGATGGCTGCAGCAGCTTTTCCTTATTTTTTTTTCTTTTTTTAAAAGAATTGTTTAAAGAAATCCATCTATGAAAAAAAAAATATACATTGAATATTCTAAAGATTGTGTACAGAGTATTCCTTTAGTGGTGGAATTCAAGTGTAGGAATATTTGCTTTTTTTCTGAAAGATGAATTGTATTTTCTGTTAAGAGGTTAAACAGATTTTTGCTATACTATGGACAAAAAATGTAATCGTATGAATATTAATTTTGTACCTACATTGTGCAATACTTGATAAAAAATACGGTATAACAAAGTATTTTGAGTCAGTGTCTTACATGTCAAGAGGGACTGAAATAGTTTATATTGTTAAGTTTGTATTAAATGCTTAAAAATGATATGCTTGTCTTTATTTTTTTTAATTTCATATTTGCACCCTGGTCTTTTTAATAAAATAAAACTCCAGTTGAACATGATCCCATGGCAGCGGTCTGGTTTATTGCTCCTTCAGTGTTTATGGCGCGCTAACGTGGATCAGTGCCTGGCGCAGTCGGACTTCGGACTTTGGTTTCGCCTTGGAGCTCCGGCGGTGTTGGTAATGGAAATGTGTACACAAACAGTTATTCCTAAAAGAAATTATAACCACTCATCTGCATGAAAGGGAGGATCCAGAGAGTTTCAGCCATTGCTCTAATGTCAAACATACAGTCCCTGAGCCAGAACCAAAACCTAATAAGATGTGAACATGTTCAGAACATATTTGTGCTTTTTCACATGAAGTTGCTTTATTT
This sequence comes from Salarias fasciatus, assembly GCF_902148845.1. NCBI lineage: Eukaryota > Metazoa > Chordata > Actinopteri > Blenniiformes > Blenniidae > Salarias > Salarias fasciatus. The sequence goes on along the minus strand of NC_043752.1, from coordinate 6,481,274 downwards.
TTGTTGAATTGGCCCTTATCTGAACAATCACAGCTTGGAGGCCTGTTTTTCCCAAACTGTAACGATTGCACTTCCATGAACTCATCATATAAGTGGCGTTCACTTATACGACACTCTTTCCACTGATTTAACAGCCGCCAAAGGGCTTTTCAGTGTTGACAGCAGTGGAGGTGACTGCCACACAAGGTGCTCCGTCCCTCCACTGGGAACAGTTTGCTCAACGGACATCTACAACCTGCAACTTTCTGACTGAAAGATGACCGCCAGAAACAGTAGCCGCCACCATAAGTCACCAGCTAACGCACCTGTACGACAGGTGTGTGTCACTGGTTCATTTTTAGGCAGGTCCATCGTTGGGTTTAGAGTAAAACAATAGCCCAGCGCTTCCTGACAACCCTTCAGCTCACCGATTTGGAATTTCACATGACTCAAAAGTCCGAAAATAACCTGTGTGACACTGCGGTGCCGCCTCCCTCAATTGTTTGAAGATGTGTGTACACACACATGTTGTTAAGGCCACCCAAACACACCCAAAGCCTGATTCAGATGCTGATCATCGCAACCTGATGCTTCTATTCAGAGAAAGAATCTGAAGCATTTGGCGCGGTATCTTTCTTTTGATCAAACCTTTACCACTTTTGAGAAGGAAATACTGTATTTTTTGCAAATACGTATAATTCCAAGTATCTCACCAGATAGATGGTATTTCCAACCAAAGCAATGTGCACACATGTCAATAAAGACTTTTCATGACTGAGCCCAAAAACGTCGTTAAAATACTTCTGCAGAACATGTTGAAACATGTAAAGACTAAATCAGGTTTTTGCTCAAAATAAACATCACACAGTGATTACTTGAGAAACCAATCATTTGTTATTTCAGCAACCTTTCTAAATCTGTCCTGTTTCTTATATAGATGATGTTCATTATAAAGCATTATATCGTCAGCGTGTTGATGATAAAATCAACAGATTTGCGTTTGTTCCCAAATTTACAAACTCCCTCAACTACAGCATGTGAGGCGTCGTTTAAATGTTTTAAGGGAAAACTATATTCTCCTCAGAGCTGTTGAGAGTCATTCCTAATAGCATTCCAACTTTGTCATTTGTACATTCGTTTGAATCATTTGTACATCGCTGCATCATCAGACGTGGTTTTCATGCGTTTTCACTTAGAATCTTTCCACCTATGTAATTCAGCCTCAAGTGGAAACCTGTTGCGAGTCTTCTTTTTCCTTCTTCCTGGTTATGACTCCACTCTGATGAGCCTCGGCCACCATTCTTCATTGATATTGTGCTTTTTGTGCTTCAAGCAGAACACCGCTCCCTGCTTTCAGAGCAGGTTTCTCGTCAGATAACGCGCCCTTCTTGTTTGCTTTCTAAGATCCTGTGATTGACGACTCTTCTTTTCAAAAATCTGAACTATTCACAGAGGGCAAGGCAGGAGTGTTTGTGTGTGTTGTCATGATGCCTCTCTGTGATCTTTATTATTGTGTTGTTTTGTGATGATTCTGCGTGTATATTGTGATCATTTAATGTAACTGTGATGACTTAGCCTCTCTTTCCTAATGTGTTTGGCCTGTGGTTATAATGGTTTCAGGTATTTTCAGATTGAGTTTAAACTGCACCAGAGAAGCCATTTCAGTCCATAGTGTGAGTCTATTTTTGTTTTAAAATAGATAATGAAGTGTCTCAGTCCTTTGCACCGGGTGAAAAACAATATTCAGAGACACATTGGTCCATCCTTAGTTCCACATGAGCACCTGGGCTCTCTGGGACCAACAGGCCCACAGATGGTGCGGTGTCACACCAGCCGGGAGACTCCCAGGGTGCAGAGTGTTGCCTTGCTGTGACTCCATCTTGCCCGTTTCCACACGGTGCCTTCCTCTTCCTTCAGAGGCGTACATTCCTGACACGGACTCCACTCGTCGCTCGCAGGTTCCCTCTGGCACCGCGTCCCTCGCACGCCGCGCTCAACCTGTGTTTGTTTGGAAGGGAGTTCCTCAGACTGCGTGAGTCCCACGCGAAGGAATGAGGAGGCGCCGTTTGACGTTGCTTCAAAATGTTTTCACCCTCACTCAATGTGACGTCTAACAGGCTGTTTGTAGAAACCGAACAGCAGAAACGCAGGAATCTGAATGTCTGAGTGCTCATATTGTGCCTTTAGAGAAAAGAAAGTTAGCTCTGCTTCACATAATTCACCACGTTTCTCGCTTAAAGGCTCTCTTAAAGTCAGGAAGTTACCAACACTGGCTTAATCTTATAATGTCAGGTCTTTTGATAAAATTGTTAAATGTCGAAATTCTTGGTTTGCAGATGTTTCGGTGAAGGATTTAACACAGACTGAGGAAACGATGCTGCAATTCAAAGGAAGAAGTGACACAGCCGTGCTCTGCTGTTCAAACATGCCTCAGTTTGAGGAACCAAATGGCTGATGGGCTGCAGAAAACACAGTGTTTACCAGGCAAAGGGCAAGCAGGGATGAGTCATCCCGAAGTGCAGCTGATACATGTGAACTGTATTTTAACACCATGGTGTTCATCACAAGGCTTCCAGCGAGGACAGATGGGCCCCAGCACTTCAGCACACGGCCAGGCAGCACGGAGCCAGCACCAAGGAGCGAGCTTCAGCATGTTCTGGACCGCTCCCCATACCAGAGGAGGATTTTTAGATCAGTAGGCCAGCAGCGAATCATCAAACGATTTGGTGTTGTCTCCAGGTTCTGACCTTGATTAGCGCTCACGGCTTCATCCTGAGCCTCCCATCAGAGCAGAGAAGCGAAGGAAGCACCTGTTCCCGGGCCCTGAACTCAGCACGATGACATTTTTATAGAGGTTGGATATTTCAGGGAACAGCAATACAAGGAAAGGCTTAACATTCAAGGGGGAAGAAAGAAAAAGAAGAAAAGATAGAGAGGATATATTAAAAAAGCTTTATGCAGTCTGTGTTATTCGCTGATAAACCCAGAGCCGAGGCTCTAATGAATACAGGCTGTGCTGTGTTTGGCCAAGAAAGAACCTCAGTCAGTTGCTGCTTTCAAGTGCTGCCAACTCATTTTAGAGGGGATCATCCATCCGACCTCTTTCTTACCCCGAGCCAGACAACCATTCAACATACAGGCGCGGTATTCCTCCAATATGAGCCCGGCATCCATATTGCTCCGTGCCCCAGTGGCCACTGTGGAATCAGGTACTGAAGGGTTGGACTGGATAACAGCTACATTATCTTCACTCCAACACACACGTATCAAATAACACACACGAGGCTGCAAAGCACAGCGTGGAAAATAACACACTTCAAATAATCACATCATTGACATACAGTAGCATTTTTTTTCACATTTGTATTTAATGTATTTACTCATTCTTCAGAATGATTTTGATATTTTCAAATCTGTATTTTTATAGTCAAGTAAAGGAAGAAAGTCTATATAAGTTTGCAAAGCAAGTTTCCATTGCTTAAGATTTGTTTTTTTGTTTTTTTCTGAGAACACTTTCCATGAGTAAAGTGTCTTTTAACCCACTGAAACACAAAGTTTTGCCAGTATTGGTAATATCAAACTAGTGTGCTATTGGGAACTGGGTTTAATTAAAGGAAACTGTGAAAAACTGGATGAAAAACTGTGTTTTTCCATTTTTGCATTGGTGGTTTTAAAAGCAAACAACACTGTTGTGTAATAGAATTGAATAAAATAGAATACAAAAAACATTTATTCACATGATACAGTATTATGACATTAGAGAGGTGATCCTCTCATAGTGCAAATAAACAAAATGTAACAAACAAAAACAATGTATAATGCTTTTCTGTTTAAGATCTTGTCCTAAAGGACTAAATGTGGTGATGATTGAGACAGAAACACCACTCAGCTCTTCTCTCTCATTTTTAAGTTTAAATCTAAAAGTTTAATCTTTGAAAAATTCTGTTTTATTGAGCGATGTCAGATTTTTTTCTTCAACTTCAGAAATGTAGAGTTTTCCCTTTTCCCAGTTTCCCCTGAATGCACCATGCACGTTAATGAGGCACACCTGTAGTTAATCAGCCTGAGCACACCTTCACAGCTGCAGGCGGAAGAAGAAGTAGTTCCACCAAGCAACCGGAAAACGACCTGCTACATGATGTAGTGTGTTTCTTCTTTAACAGAAAAAGAATTGTGTCTCTCTAAAATAATTATCTTGATTGTAAAACTTGATTTCATCACTAGAATCGATCCTGTAAGATGTTAGCTGTTGGGGACTAGTTTCTGTAGATCAATACACACAGGACTCCAGCAACACAAACAAATGTCATTACAGAGAAAGCTGAACTTTTTGTTTGAAGAAGTGAATACAGAAGACATTCGTTCGATGTGATTTCTATTTAAACTAAAGTGGAAGTTTTGTTTGAAGCAAGAGTTTCTTGAACGACCAGGTAAGCTGATGAAAAAATGAAGAGAAAGACTGAAAATGGCTCCAAATGACAAACCTTTTCCATTATTATTCCATTTATTCCACTAATAGATTCATTAATGTTTGTTCAATACATTTTTATTTCTTTTGGTAAATATGAAGCATTAATTTTCCTCTGGTGTGTTCAGGGGCCGACTGGATCAGAATACAACAACTCCAGAGATAAGAGGAGAAATGAAACGGAACATCATGAGATGTTCTGGATATCTGCTCGGAAACAGGAGAACTGAGAACCTTCAGACAGCCGTAGAATAAAGGACCAGCAGGAGAGAGATTCAGAGCTGCAACATGACTCCAAAAAGTAGGACTCGCTTATTTTATTCTCCTCATGTTTGGTTGTGTTAATGCACCCAGCCTTGAGGTGCAGCTGTCTTTCTGCTGTTACTCTACAGTCCTTGTACTGTTTCATACACAAAGTCCTGCAATGTGTGAGTGATTCAATGCATGGGCGTGCACACATTGGGTTATGTGTGTGGTTTTGGACTGAAACCTTTTTGTTTGTGTGTGTTTTGCTCTTTGTTCCACTGGTTGCAGAGATTTTGCTTTTCTCTACCTCAGATTAACTGTGGATCTCACATTCTCTGGATTATGTCACCAGGCTTGGGAAATACTTGAGATCAAGCTGCAGTGGTTGAAATAATTTACCAGTGTGTGAGGCTGTGTTGCAAGAATATAAATGTGAGTCAGCAATTATTAATCAGCACTTTTATCTTTTTAAATTGCTGGATTGTGGTCCGGCTGTTGCTGTTGGATTATTTCTGATGCATGTTTCTGTTATGTTCCATTTCTTGGATTTAACCATCGTAATCTTTTGGCACTCTTCACTTGCATCTTCATACGCACCTGATACCGTGTTGCATTCAATGTTTTATTATTATGATCATTTCTGGAAGGCTGACTTCGGGTGTATGAACACAGAACTACACTCCTTTTAGAGTCTTTTTCCAAACAGACTCATGGATGACAAACTGTCTGAGGCCTTCAATGACCATGGAGCCAAGTTATGGCCATTCACATCTACAGCAAAGTACCAGTTTACGTCACACAACACACTGTCACTCTGTCTAAATATATCAGATGTAGTCTAGTTTGCACTGAAGGCATCTATTTTGTAACCATTTGTACATTTATTTGATTTGAACCGATCAAAAACAGTTTTAGAATGTTTCTCAGCTGGCTTTAACACTATAAACATTTTTTTTTCTACGTGCCACTTCTTTGTGCAGCTGGTGTCTAATAGAAGTGCCTGTGACGCCAGTTGTATTTGTGGTAACATGTCACTAAGGAAAAAAAAAAGGGTGTTTATATCAAACATAAAATAATGGAGATGTGAGTTTCGGGCCTCGTCACTCGGCCCTACCGCTCCGTCTCCATTTGTTGTGGTTGGGAGGCGCAGCTGAAGGTTACAGTAACGAAAGGGTGTTGCACACTTCAATAGGTCTAAAAATAGACCTTGCAGGGCTTCTGCGTCACCGCAGGAGAATCCTCGCCACCCCCACCCCCCCTCCCCTCCCCTCCCCCTCCCTCGCAGCCAGCCGTGCCTGACTTTTACAAGCGAGGAGAACACTTGTATGCTAATACGGCGATGGAACAATTCTTTCCGCTGGCCACCGACAGCATCGCCGTCACGGCTCTGACGTAACGTCCAGAGAGGAATGAGCCGGGGCCGGGCCGCTCTCAGGAAATGCGTAGAGTGCACTGCCCTCTCTAAGCCCGGCGGCATGAAGAGGAGCTGGAAAAGCAGGCAGATCTGCCAAGGAGGAACAAAAAAAAAAAAAGTGAGAGACAAAAGGGGAAAATATGTTTTCTCAGACCGCGTTAATGGCGAGCCATGTAGCCATGACAACACATCTCCTTCACCTTTTCATGCTGATCGTGCCGCCGCTCGCTGGAGCAGAAAGGCTTCCTGCCGAATTAGGCCCGGGCAATTTACCCGAGGCAGAGAGAGAAAAGGAGCGTGAGAATCACACTTTCACAGGTAGAACCTTGTTTGCTGGGAGGCTGAGGAAGCCCTGGTGGGTCTCGCAGGTATCGGTTCCTCTGCAGATCATCAGTGTGTGGAGTTTCCGCACGCCGAAGGCAGCTGGGCTGAAATCTCAGTGCTGCTGGTGGAACTGTGAACTTATCTCTGCTGTGAAAAGGACAATGTCAGGAGGTATTCATCGCTAGCTTAAGGCTAATCTGATTCCTAATGCTAATTGTAGAAATCCTTTTCAGCAGAGCACTTTGGATTTCTGATCACTGTGAATTAAAATCCTTTACGACTTAAGGCCTGCTTTACCCAGATCCGGTACGAAGCTCACAAAAAGAGATTATGCATTCACATTGTGCAACTCTTGCATGCTAAAGCTCTGTTTACAGAAAGTTTGAAGTAAACATGTATTGTTTGTGTATATTTCAGAAACATTTCATGTTTACATAGTAGCTTTAGAATGAATGAGTTTATTTGAGTATTTTGTATAAAAAAAATGGTACAAAAAGACAATACAAAGCAATATTTGACACTCAAAAGGAGAAGGTTGGCTTTTAGGAAAATGGCTGAAATGCTGACTATTCAAGTGAGCGTTTTATCTTCTGGAATTCCTTTTTTTTCTTTCTTTTTTTTTTACATAACAAGCTACTGAAAATCGTGTTCTTGTTTCGTGTTTTTGTTTACGTTGGCCATGGATTAATTGAATGAATTCTCACAAGTGCAAAAAAGTAAAATTTGAAGTATTTGTACAAGAAGCCATGTAACATTTACTGCAAAAAAAAAAAAAAAAAAATGGAAATCAGCTAAAAAGAATTAAAAAATGTCAATATAGGAGAAGATCAGTCACACAGTTAAAGCTGTGGGAAAAGGAAGAACAGAAGAAATTCAGAAATAAACACTAAGAAAGGGTACAAAACAAATATATTGTATAGTAAACACTACAAAATAAATGGTGTGGGGAGCAGCTGAGAAAAAGCACAACATCAGCGTCTTTGGTAAATTGTGTCCTGATTGGCAGCTTCTTTTCAAACAGTCATTGACAAATTTTTCACGTTAGCTTGAAAATCACACTGTACACCAACATACCAAACTACATCAGGTCGTTTGACTCTTGGTTTAATGAAGGATTAGACCTTGTCCTCAGCATAACGTTGAACAATGCACTTTATTATTAGCATTAGAATCTCCATCACCTCTGATTGATCTGTGAAAAATGCAGTCATGTGGTCTGAATTGTGGATTTTGCAGCGACATGTTGAGACATGTTTCAACACAGCACCTGAGCGCCATTACCCAATGTTCTGCACAGCCCTGCACGTTCAGCGCCGACTCTCCGAGTTGTAAAGGATAATAGAGGAAGTCTCCTCTGTGGGCCGAGCCGTCGCTTCCTCTCTTTGTGCGATTGTCTCATATTTTACGGAGCCGAAGTCTTGACGACGCGTCGAGCTTTACTGCTACTCTCTGTCGGCTCAAGGATTTCCAAGGATTAGCTTGTCTGCAGCATCGTCTTTGTGTGCAGTCCATTTCATATCTGCCCTGAACCATAATTACACGCTCACCCCTTAAAAAAAATATTTTTTTTGTGTGAACTTGAATTTCTCCTGTTCTGATAATGAAATGTATTTCTCCTTCTATAATACTAAACTTCCCATCTTTTTTTTCTGAATCTACAGTGGTTTTGTGCAACCACAGGCTATGACACTTATTTCTGTTCACTTCAGTGATGTCTGGCATTTCGGCTTCTTGCTGCTCGGTGGTCTTTAATGGGTCACCGGTAGGGTTTAGGGTATGTATTGAAGTGGGTCCACAGCTATTTTTACAGACATAAACTAGGAAATGTCTGTCGGGGGACAAAAGATTGGGGAAACACCATTTAAAGACGTGGTGTTGGTGTGCAGCCTGCAGGTAATCTTGATTTTTTCAGATTTGTGACTTTTACTATTATCCATTGTTTAAAATATGTGAAAAGGTGATCAAAACGTGGCAGCTCTGCCCACCTCCACCTCCCCGTCGGCTCTGTTAACAGTAAGGAAGAGATAGAAACTGGACGTGACATCCTGAAGCTCACAAGAAGCTCGTTACTTTATCGTTGCACTTTGGCTCCATTCAATCACCCAAACCTGACGATTAAATAACAAAAAGTTAATGGTTTCCTTGTTGCCGTGGCTACAGTATCATTATGTTAACACTGTGACCTAGTTACTGTTCCACCAAACATACCAAAACCAGTTTAGCTATTATTTCATTTTTAACTCCTTTTAAATGGCCTCGCAGTGATTTTCTGTGGCGGTAGGTTTCATAGAGTGTGTGTGTGAATGGGTGAATGTGATGAACATTGTAAAGTGGTTTGGGGACTACTAAATGCAGTAAACGCTACGATACAAGTGCTTCTATTCTTCAGTGGGTGAATCCATGGTTGTGTGACTACTTGTACCATTGGTTCCCAACCCTTTTCCCTTTTTAGAGCACTCAGATTCCCCTTGAAGAAAGATTATGGATCGCTTCTCTCATCACATCAACATACACAAAGCTTCGAAATCAAAGCAACAATCCAGGTCTGAGGCCCCTCTTTTCTTCTCTGGGTGACCCTGAACCTGGGATTGATTGATTAATATTGACTGTTCATGGGGTGTCCTTTGCACGTGTTTCTGATGAGCACAGTCGTCACAGCAGGGGTGGGCTGGGAAACCGAAATAACACGCCGCTGTTGAATTTTCTCGGTGGCGCGAGCGCCACAAGCAAAATTCCATTCACACCCATTAAGACGGTGCGAAAGCAAACGTCTCGCAGACGCAAACCGTCCGCATGGCCGCACCAGAGATAAGCTCGCCAGCCCGACCTGCGCCGAGGCGTATCTGTGATTTCTGCAGGCGCGTCGCTCCCGCGAAGCCTCGTTTGGTGGTACGCTTGAAGACAGCCGAGTGCCGGGGAGGTGGAGATGGGTTTTGTTGTAATACATCTCCCTCTCTCACATCTCACGGTATCTTTCGCTCTCTATTCCCAGCTCATCCAGACCGCATCGTTCCCCCCAGAGCCTGGGAAGTTTCTCCTGTATTTGATGTTCCCCGTCTGTGTAATTTAATCTCAGTGATTCCCTGCAGCTCTCTCCAACCATAAACCTCTGCTCTAATAATAGGAGGCCCGGGCACCGTCTCCTCTCTAATCTCTGCCTCTGCGAGCGTGGATGTTTGTGTGGAGCTGCTCCTGCCTCTGCACCATAGAGATAAGGCTGCATTTGTTTTGGCCACTCTGAAACCGGGCTAACTTTCACTCCCATAAATTGCGATGCAGAATCAGGAAGGTGGGCGGAACAGACGTCTGATACAGGGAAGACCAGACCTCCTAAACCTTCCCAGCCTTTCTGCTGTGCGTCCTATCAGGAGGCTGATAGGACACAAGTACGTGTTATTAGGTGCAGCATTCGGACGCGAGGGAGGAATTTCACTGATTAAAGTGTCGAGAAGCGGCTCGACTGGCTCGCAGGGTTCGTGTGTGTGTGAAGAAAGCTGCTGCCATCACTCTGCTGAGGCCGGTGTGGGAAAAAAACAGAGCATGGCTCACAAATAAGGGTCCCTTTATGCTCTGTTTTTACACTTGTGACACAGAAATAATCACTAAAAGAAGAAAAGAAAAACATTGTCCAGGTACCTGAGAGAGCTACTTGTTTGCTTGTTTTTTTTATTATTATTGTGAAGTCAAATTGATCAATGAAAAATCATCCCATCTGCATGTTGGAACTTTGTAATTTTGTTCAGATGTTTGATTGGTTGTTATTTGCTCTTTGAAATTTGAAAGCTAAATGTATTCAATTCAATTTTATTTCTATTGCTGAAATGACTGTGCTGTATTTGGTGAAATCTGTAGAGCCAGACTCAAGGCAGTGGCTTTCTGCTGTTCCGGTTTTGGTTTGGAGATAGGAGAGAAAATGACAGGATGGACATAAATTCACCAACTGCAGACGTGATGGAGGCTCAGACCCCAAACTTCCAGTCTCCGTTCAAATTCACTTTTACTTTAGACATTTTGCTCACTGTGATAATTTCTAGCCTCATAAATGACTTAACTTTGAGGTGCGGTCATGTCACAGAACAATACCAACTGTGACCACTAGATGTCTCTGTGTGACAACAGAATGATGCTACATTACAGCAGAATAGCAGTGGAAATCTTCACTGTTCCTGTTTTGAGCCATTTTTACTTTTTTAGCAAAAATATTCATTAATCTTTTTGCTATTTTTCCTTTATCACTTTTAAAACGGTTTTAGCAATGTGAGTTTTTTTTTATCCTTTATCGTTGGTTTAACCATTTTCACCATTACATTTTTTTTTACCTGTTTTAAGCAATTTTAGCTTTTTTGCTACTTTGCCTTCTTTTGGGCCGTTGTATTTATATATTCATTTTGCCAGACTTTTAGAAATTAGTGTGGTATACGAAGAAAGCCCATTTAAAAAAGGTTTGCTTGTAATTTAATGAAAGCTCTACTAACTCAACTACAAAGGAGCTAAAGAGCCCCATGCCTCGAAATAAACATTTCAATCATCCCGTTTGAGCTATTAGAAAAGTATTGGTAGTCATGTTTGAATTCTAACTGGTATCTCCATGGAAGGTGAATCTGTATTTATAGGGAAGCGCTCTGCTGTAGATCTCCTCTGTCAAACAGATGCAGGCGAGTTGGAGTGCGTGTGGTCACTCCGTTGCTCGAGGGGGAATTAGGAAAAGCATCCATCACCGTTTCCCTCTGCGTCTGCTGTTCGCTCCTGTGAATTTAACCGGTGACGGAACGAGGAGCGATCGGGAGGACAGGAAATAGACACGGAAGCCTCTGAACGGATCAGGTGAGGCTGCAGTGGCATTAAATCACGAACGCAACCCGAAATGCTTTCTGTTTGTCCACACCGAGGCTCCATCACCCCGCCGTCATCTTTCATTTATGACCCACGTCAGAATAGCCGCGGAGCGGCCGGCTGCTGCCTCCGTCGTATTTCTGAGAGAAGAGGAGGGGGGGTGCCGGGTGGAGCGGCACTTTAAGCAGTCTTCTCCCACGGTTTAAATATTTCACTAGCTGAGAGAGCAAATGGCATTCTGATGCGCTACACGATATTCAGCGGAAAGGTCAAGGTGGAATGGAAAGATTCGCATCTCTGCCGTTTTTTTTTTTTTTAGGGCTCCTCCAGAGCGAGTGCTGCTGGGAAATCTGTCAGCCGCAGGAACATCAGCCTCAGATCATTGCTCTGCAGGTCGATACGCCTTTCATTCCACTACTTCAGTCTCCATGCCTCTCTGCTAGATTAACCCCGGGGATTTCTTCAGGAACCTGTGGATGAGCGGAAAACAGCCAAGCAGCTTTAAATTCGCAAAAATAATTAATAATATAGATACATGTAATCAGGGAGCAAATTGTGAAGAGTGGGTGTTTCTGATGTGGGCGTGTGTTGTTTTTTTTCCACCAGCATTCATTATTTCTTGCAGTTTTTCTTGGACTGAAATCTCCTGTAGAGCAGAAAACAACATTTCAAAAGCTAGAAGGGTTTGCAAGAGCAAAAACAAGGTGGAAAAAAAACTGAGGGAAGATAAAAACGGCAAATCAAATACAATGAAAGACAAAAACATGGAAGCAGAAAAAGAAAAACATTTAAAAAATAGTTCAAGATACAACATAAAACAAATTACAGTACCTTCCAAACTATGAGCCCCCCCCCCCCCCAATATTTCTCTTTTTCTTTACTGTTTGGATGGCCATGCAACGTCGAGCGATTTCCAAATGTTGTCTTTTCCTCGGCCCCGTGCTCTGTCATGTAAACAGGCGCTCAAAGCGTTATAAAAGATTTTGACTTGATGAGGTTGTTGTGTAAACGGAGCCTAAACCAGTGAGATTCACTTGGACTTTTAAAAATGCAAGCACCTGTTGAGCCTTGCGTCTGGTGGTGAAGCAGCTCCAGTCTCTCTCAGAGGTCGTTTTCATTCCCCTGCAGGGAAAATAATTCATCAGAAGTGGGGAGAGGTCTTTGACCCGGTCTGTCCTCAAGGCATCCCCACGCTGACACTGTGACAAAGAAGATTCAGGGTATTGTGTTTTACCATCCATCTTAAAGGACGAGAATAGAAGCGCAGAGAGTCAGATGATGGGAGGATAAAGGTAGATGTACTGTACTCTCCACCTTATCCTTTGTTGGCTCTGGAGTGACATGAACTCCCTGACTCCACGAGCACGGGTTCAGTCAGTGTCCAAATCTTTCTCCTACAGTCTTTTCATTCTTTAAAGGTGAAATTCTGACACCTTCAACCGAGTGGCACACATTCGGTTAACACATTCTTTGGATTTCAATCTTTCCACTGCAACACAGTGTTTGGCTGCTGCAGGAAGCCACAAGGGACACTATTATACTGGAGTGCTGTGGTATGACAGGAAGGTGTGCTTGTGCACTAATTTGACGGAAACTTCACATTTTATTGCAGCGTGGATCTATACAGGTGCATATAGAGCAGCACATTGTTAAAATGTGAAGTCAAAACAGCGGTTTATTATTCCCTGTGACTGGAAGAATATAACATTCAGCAATAATAACCAGACAGGTGATGGAAACCAGGCTACAGCTTCAGCTATATAACAAGTTCTACCTACAGGGACAGCAGAGACATTTTAGGAGATAATTATTGGTAGATAAAAAAAAAAAAAAAAAAGTCCAATCCTGGAGTTTTACAGAGGTACTGGGTCAGATGCATGCTTATCAAAATTTAAAGATGGTGCCAAGAAGAACCAAATAATTAAATGTCTGTACACTGATTTTTTTTAATTTATTTTTTGTTCTTTAAAGGGCCTGTATCATGCTTTTTTAGCTCGTCCAAACCCCATTATTGGCATTAACATGGTAATAGTTTATTGTTGGCGCTAAGTAAAAGTAATTTTGTGTTAAATAAAAGATTTTCGGAGGTTAATTCTGAAACCCGGAAGAGAAAACGCTCCGTTTCACTGAAAATCCCGCCTCTCCCCCTGTGGACTTTGACTGACAGGGGTGGGGTGGGAGAAGAGTGGTGGGGAGGAGTTCAACTTTTGTGACGTACTTAGGTTTGAAGAGTTTCAAACGAGCTGTTTTCTACCCGGAGAGAGGGGCTGCTGTAAAGAGCAGCAGACAAAGATTACTCAGACATGCGTGGATTAAGTCAAATAACATTTTGGGCGTGGTTTTAAAGGGAAATCAACTTTGTGGCATGCTTAAAACCTTAAAGTGGATTTTGCATGATATAGGTCCTTTAAATGGTTTTTCTCTAATCAAATCTCCAATTTTTTGTTTTGGTTTGATTATTTTGAAATGCTTCGTTAATTTCTGGAATCTTGTGGAAGCTTTTGGAAGCAACAGCTACGTTTTCAAAACATGTTAAGTAAATATTCTCCATCTTCATGCAAACGAGAAAAAGCAACTGTTTGGAAATGTGTAGTTCTCCTTATGGGCGACCAGATTGCCAACAATGCAGGACTGTGGAAAAACCTGTGAATTACTACACCATCATCTGCATACATGGAGACCTTTCTGTCATACAGCAGATACTGAGTTGACCTATTGGATAAAGAAAGATAGTTTAAAGGAGCTTGATTTCTTTCATGCAAATTACAGTGTTGACAGCTTTTCTGGCTTTTCTTCACCTATGTAATGCAATCGTTTTGAATGTAAACATTTTCTGCCAAAAAAAAAAATGCAAAATTGATGCAGTTTTCAGTGAATGAATGATGTGTAAACAGGGCGTCGTTATTAATGTCTTGTAGAAGTCTTGAGTTTGAGTGACTTAAGATGGACTGACGTTTCTCTCTGACTGACTGGAAAATAAAACAGGCAGGTACAGCATAAATGAGGCACTGAATGCATTCACGAAAAACCAACAGAAAAGCCTCCGGAACCCAGGAATACTTCTAGAAGGTAAAGACCCTCCATCTATTGAAACGATCCCAAACCACGTTGCATTTGTTCCACTTGTACAAATTAGCTTGAGGCCATATTAATAGCAGCTGTGATAACAAATTTTCGTCTCGCCTAATGAATGCACAGCCCGTGTCTGCAATCTCTCAAGAGCGTCTAACACCCGTGTCACTTGTTCAGTGCCAGTCCAACATATGCATGCCCTCTCCGCCCGCCAGAGGAGCAAGCGTGATACTTTGAAATTGCATAACCGATTCAACTCAACTTTCATGCGGCAGCAGAATTTCAAAATAGCTCGCATTAGACATGCAGCCGAGCCCCACACCGAGCGGCACAGTAAAATCTCACTTGTTCAAAGCCTGCCAGTGTGTGTCTGCTCGTGTTAGAGCCAAACAGTTTCTTGGTATTAAGATTCTCATTACAGGATCGGCTCTTTCATCCTTGGGTTCAAAGCGCCGCCCGAGCCGACGGCAGTGGGCGAGCAGATACATACGACCACTTGATGAAGGGGAGAACAGGGTGGACGTGAAATAAGAAAGGGAGAAGAGGTTTGGAGAGAAATAAAAAGCCTTATAGGGGTTATCTGACGGGGTAAAAGATGGAGTGGAGGAAACGTGGCCACCTTGATTGAGACGTCCTGTCGGCGTTATGTAACTGGGGAGGAACGCCTGAGTCTGTGTTCAGGAAAACTGCAGCGTCGAGGACCAGACGACTGAAAGACAACACAGTGTATTGTTCAGCCGGTTGGTGGACGATCGTGTGTGCTCAGGTTGCCCTGCCTCTTCCTCACTACTGGGCTCTTCATCAGCAACTCTTCCAGATCATATTGCATCATATTGCATGGTGTTACTTCCTCTCCTCCTCTTGTGCGTTGGCCTTTTGCCGGACCAGATAATGAGTTTTTGTTTTTTCCCCTGTCTGTTACTGTGCAATTTTAAGCAAATCATTGGAGGTACATTCTGCTGGCAAGGTTATCAGTTGAGAAAAAGTCAGCTGGCATCAGCCCAACAGTGTGATCGAGTGGATGGGATGTCAATTCTACGTCAACCTGAGATGGCAAGGCCTCTGATTGGGTCTGGTGCTGAAAGGTGCATGTCTGAACCTCGTCGTCCTCCTCGTCCTCTCCTCATTGTCTGGGTTTCCTCACCGACACAGGGTGGGGCAGAGCAGTGATGAAGCGGTGGGAGGGTTGGTGTCACCTTCCATCTTTCCATACGCTGACCTTCTGCGGTGACTCACTCTTCTTGGCTCGGCCTTTGTCTGCATTGTTTTCACTGCAGGAGCTTATGAATCATTAGCATCGATGGCCGCTGAGACACCTGTCAAGAACTGGGAGCAGAGAGAGAGAAGAGGGAGCAGGGTTTCGGTCGGTCCAGCATGTCTACTTCCCTGTACGTTGTGTTTAAAACCAAATATGCATTTCTCAGTGAAAAGATACCAAATAGATTTTCATCTTATCTCCAAAATGAATGAGCATGTTTGCAAACTGATCAAGGATTCATCTGTTGTTTGGCGATTGTGTTAAAAATCACCTCGCCTTTCTCCATGGTTAAGTACAAAAAAGAAAAAAGAAAGGTATGCAAAACATCCACGGCCATGCATAATACATTTTTAGGCCTGTACATTGGTGTAGTGGTTCGCACTCTGGCCTCATAACTAGTTGGGCTTGGAAGCTTTTCTAAGTGGATTTTAAATGTCGCTGTGATTTTCTCCAAATACTTCAAATCTCCACCAGCAAACAAGATGGTTGAATATACTATGTTGGCCTTCAGGATTCAGCTTAGGCCTCAAATAAATGTTTTTAGATTTAAAAAAGACTTTTGGTTGTAATTGACAACTATCAAGGATGTCTATTGTAGGGCTGGATGATATGGCCAAAAATTTTATCATGATATCGTTCATAATTTCGGTCGATACGATATAATTCCGATATCGATATAAATAATACAAAAGCCTCAGAAAAACTGTAAAGAATCATGTAGATAATGTGCTACCTGTAAAACTAGAAACTATTTATCCAGGAAGCTCCTCCAGTATAAAATTTTAGAAATAAAAACTGCAATAAATTAAATGTTTACCTTTTATTTAAGAAATATGAAATCACTGTCAAATAAATGTAAGTTTCACCTTTTTCAATATAAATAGCTTTTACTTTACTTAAATACGGTTATGTTATTGTTACAGATTCAAACAAAGGGGCTTTAACCAGGAAGAAAAATAAAAGTGCTCAGAATTACTGCAGTAAACAGCAAAAAGAGTGAGCAACAACAAACAAATATTACTGGGACAGGGAATTGAAATAACTACCGTACACTCACCTTTTCAATATTAATAGCTTTAACTTTTAAACTACACTTTCTTATAGATTTAAAGCAACACTAAGGAACTTTCAGTTTTCGTTGATTTTGGCGGCGCCAGTGGACAAAAGCGGTAGTGTTTTGCCTAAAGGAATACTACAGTTCCCATGAGGACTAGCGCGTGGCGTGGTAAATTGCTGCTCCCGGTGGCGTGCTGTCGGACTGAACTCGCCTGCATTTGTTTCCAGTGGCTGTGTGAAGGACGGATAGCGACGAGGTAATGAATCTAATGGTGGCTAAGCAATGTTCTATCATGATGTGACGCATGCCGTAAAGCAGTCCGCACATTTGGAGTTTTTTAGTGTGCAGGGTTCCTACCACCCTCCTCACAGCTGCTGAGGTGAAAGCAAGTGAAAGCAATACTGACGCCCTCAGCCTGTGACAGAGGGGTCATTCAGCTAGCGGTAAGTCGATGTATCATCACAAACGATATTAAAATGTTTTAAGGTTGAAAAGTTCCTTAGTGTAGGTTTAAAGAAAAATTAAGAAATTACTAAGGTTAAGTACAGAATTACTTAAGATTGTAGTGATTATGGTGACACTGCAGCGAATCCTGTACTGTTTTTTTTTTTTTTTTTTGGTAGTTGTCTTCACTGTTGCAGCGTCTTGTAAATTATAGACGGTCTCTTAACCCCACAGCACTACGGCTACTCGTAGAAATCAATATTGTTTCTGATGCTTGATAGACCGATACTTTTAATATAAATGAGCTTGTAGCTTGTAGTCCACCTCACAACGATGGGATGGAGGTGCCCTTTGTATGTTACTGACGTTTTGTTAAAGAGTTAATGAGACCGAAAGTCTGTATCTGTCATTATGCTGCTAACTTTACTGGACTGTTCAGTGAATGTTATACCTAATTCGTGGCCACGAATTAGTATTTCATGCGCACGATTTATTATTTTGTGGCCACAAATTAGCTTGTGGAAGCTTGTTCAGTCGCGTTTACATCACGAGTTCTCATTTTAGAGCTCAAACTTACCGCAGTGGAGCTTAGCTTGTCGCATGAGCTGAGGACGGCCAGCTGTGGCGTGCCGAGTACATCACTCTTGCGGCGCTTTCTGTTCGGCTTGAATTGGCGGCGCCGTGAACAGCAATTAATGATTGTGAAATGCGTACTGTAATGCACTGTATCGAAAATTTGTTCAAAACTCATATCGCCGTTACTGAATAAAAATATACCGCGGTATATATTGCCATCGAAATTTTGTCCAGCCCTCGTCTATTGCTTTGTATGTTTGAATACAAGAATATAAAAACAATATCCAGAGCACAACTGCAGCCTTCAGTCCAAGACCCAGCCACCCAACTTACACCCTGGTGGAAGCTGTGTCCCTGATTGTAATTTGACTCCAGACTCGATATGTTGCCTCTGTCATATCTCTGACTAATGACATTTTCTAAAAATTCCTGGAAGCTTTGACGCTAATGATAATATTTAATGACTTTCCCCACAGACGAATGACATCGGGGTCGCCCACATTACATCACTCATGTTTGTGTTACATTATTGTCATATTTTAGATTCCAAGGTGCAGTTTTCAGTGTCAAGAATAATGATTTATTGAAGTTTGACGAGGGCCTGATCATCTCTAACCTGAAGATCTTGTGAGATACTTCTAGTCTGCAGTGGTCGGTATGTCCAACTGGCTTCAGGGACTTCTGACGTTGACCAGGTGGCTCTAATGTTATGGCTGATCGGTGTATAATTTACCATTTTAATTGAAAGCAGATGTTCATTATGGGGCATACGGGCTCACCAAATGCTTGATGAAACACCTCTGGGAGACTTTGGAGCACCAGGTAAGACATCATTCTGAGGAGGTCTTTGGGAGCGCTGCTGCTCTTCCTTTGTGTGATGACAATTAGATTTCGTAGCGTTTTCCTCTAGGGCCGTCTCTCCGTTTCCTCGTGCCTGCAACATTTCTTCATTCTATTAGGCTGCAACTCGATCAACCTGCTGAGTTCCCGAGCAGGAAGTATTTGATTATTACCGTACGTTTCGCTCTGGTTGTTCGGGGAATCACCTCAGGTGCATCACTTCTCAAAACGGGGAATGGGGCGGGGTGGGGGGGACGAAAGCGTGTCCCACTTACCGCTTCTGCTTTATTAGCGCCTCGGCAGACCTCGGGCGTACGTACTGTACGCACCTACCAACATGAGGATTTATACCTGCCAGGCCCCACATCATTTATGAAGATTAACTGTTGTATTTACTTCTCTGTGAATGTGTTTTTATCTGCTGGTCTCAGCAAAGTGATTGTGTTAGATATTGATGCAACGCTCTTCACGCCTTTATGGAGTGTAAAATTAACGAGCTGTCGGCTATGCGGATGAGATTAAATGTTGTGTGTGTGTGCGTGCGTGCGTGCGTGAGCGTGTAAGAGTGCATGATTCATTGGCGGTGGGCTTTGGGAGAGCTTCTGCTCTGCATGCTAAACTGCTGCCGCAGTCTGCGAGGTTCAGCGGGCCGAGAGAGAGGACGGGCTGGACGCCTGTTCCAGCAGCCCGCAAACACACCTGGATCACGCAGTTTAACCCTTCATCACCCCAGAAGACAGTCTGCAAGCGTTGTGCTCAAGAGCGATGTTGGACCAAATTTTCAAAGTCTTGTCTTGAATATCAGTTTGATTTTTTTTTTTTTTCTTTTTCAAGGATTACTACATTATCTAAAAGGTCGCTATTGGCAAACCACACCAAGGATATGACCTTAAAAACGCCCACCAAGTTTCCAATTTGTGACTAGTTTCAGCAGCCTTCCTCTGGGCATGACCTTCTAAATACTACGAAAGGATCAATGTACTCGCTGCAGTGAGTGAATTCAAAAGGTTTACAAGCGTGCGATTATAAAAGGGATGCTGTAAAAGCAGATGGGAAGAATCTTATTCCATTTTTTTGCAGCTACTTTATAAAAAAACAAAATAAGCTTCAATAATCATGGACAGGGTACTTCAATAGATATATAAATTGCACGATTTGATTCAGTCACTCATTTTATGTTCAGTGAGGAGTGATAGAAAGTATTCCGAAAAGTTTCTCACACACTGAACTTTGTTTTAAGCTGCATGTTTTTTTGTCATTTTTGACTTGTAATCCAACAAATATGGTAAAGTTTAATTTGCGCTTTCAGTCAAATACAGTATTAACGGAGGTTTTTCTGTGTTCACATTGTATATTCTTACATGTAAGTCACATGTCTAGCTAAATTGCTAAAAGAAATGTTTCTCTTCGTCTGAAAAAAACGCTAATTCCATTGCAACCGGTCCTAAATTCTTCCTGCTGCCTCATAATAACAAGCAAATAACAGACAGACTTCTATTGTGAAGCATTTTTACAAATTGTAGCAGATTTGTCACGAACCGTGATGACCGACCGACTCTTGAGGGGTAATAACATCTTACATACAGCCTCTTCTAACAATGTAACAGTGCGACATGTGACGGTAATAAACCACTTAACAGTCTGACCCGTTATTTCTGAGTGCGTGAAGATAAAACGTGGGCGCTGCACAGCTGATGAGCGCTCTATTTCCCATATATGCTGCGCTCATTAGGGTTGATGAATATTTTAGAGAGAGTCCCTTTACTCAACGCTGTCACTCTATTGAATTATTGTCTGGGGTAATCTTTCTCAGGAGCATGCTCACTTATCAGAATGCTGCAGTCACGAGGATCCGCTGCGTGGCTTTATTAGCGCCTCGCAGTGAAATAATTAGAATTGCGGCAATTGTGGGAAATATGAAAATTGCTCCCAGTCTAATTTGAAGACTTCAGGGCAACGCAGTGCTGGAAAAATAAGAGTGGAGAAGCTGGAGCTCAAGCTGTCTGCTGCTGCTGTTGTTTAATGCAGGAGGTATTTTGGGTTGTGGGATGAATAAAACATCAGAGCACCTTGTTTATTTCCATCCTTCAACCGTAACTCGTTCTTTACATAATTGAATTCTAGTCCGTTCGAGGCAGTGCATCTAATTGAACCTCTCGCCGTTAGCCAGGGAATGATTTGTTTCCATGCTGACTCTGGACTCTGATTCTCGGAGGGCCGCTTCTCAGTGCAGCGAGCCTCTCGCCCCCCTCCTACCCGGCCGCCGCCACCACGGACCAAGAAGGAAGGTTCGATCCCGTTCCGTGGCGAGAAGGACGTTGCCGTCCTGGTCTTGTTGGAGGACTTTCAGCTCCTCCTCCAGCGCTTGTGTCAGGCTCTCGCCCTGGTGCCTCCTGAGTGTGTGAGAAGCTGCAACCCCCCCCACCTGGCAGCCATTCAAAGTGGATGATTTAAACTCCCGAGCTCCCCTCGTCTCCAGGTCGTCTCCCTTCTTCCTTCCTCACAATGTCATTTTGTTGATGTGTGATTTGTTGCCCACTCCTCCGTGTTGTGCATTATAGCAGCTCGCCCCCCCCTCCCCCTCAGACCCCCCCTCCTTTAAAGCTTCGATTGTGTGAGATGTTTGGCTCATTGTGGACTGACTTCTTTATGCACGGCCATGCCCCTTGCATATGGACGCCATTGTGACTCGCAATTAATGGTCACATTCAACTCCGACTTCCGCTTTTCTCACAGCATTAGCATTCAGCCCCCGCGTTTCCCCTCCACGGCGAGGGGGGCTCGGAGGGGGGCTGACAGGTAATGGTCACAAGCGGGAGAGGGAATAAGAAATGGGAGCAGGCCATTATGTCGTTAGGGTGTTAAGTGTGCAGCTCGGCGTTGCCGGAGCTATTCTTGGCGCCATTACCGGAGGAAGTTTTATGAAGTAAGCCTGCGAGGTCCGCGGGGGTCCCGCTCGGCCTGACCCACGCTGGATCTACGGCGCGCTTAATGGACAGAACGCCCTGCGTGGAAGCACAAAGGAGCGAACTCTGCTGGGCGAGGAGTGCCAGCAGACCAAAAAGCTCCAGAATATCGATCGGCTGCAGGCTGCTTTGATTTTAGTTTCCCTCCCGTCGTCGGTGTGTCTTTTCTTCTTTAACACCTTATCAGACTTTAACTTCATTTCTTCACACATCTTGCAAACCTGAATGCAGGTCTGTATCACTTTGCCTTGCAGTGAGATCGCTTTAGCTTTTCAGTTATGAGAATATCCGACAATGATGACAATTTCTTTGACACAAATTCAAACTAAAATCAGCTGAAGTATAAAATCATGAGAGTCACAGGTAAGCAAACTGCAACAGGTGCACATTTCCAAATTCTCTTCTTGCTTTTGGATCCAAAATGTCTCAATATTAGACTCCCACCAGTGCAGGCTTACAGCTGCTGACACTACTGATTAATAAAACCATAATCCTGCTTTAATCAGCTGAAAACCAATAATGTGCTGTAATGAGCTCAATCAGGGTTGTCGAGCTCATTTTAGAGGCCACGCAAAGCACAATCTGATCCCCAATGCATTGATCAGCAATATTCTGTAAACAACCACCACGCCTAATGTTTCCACTTTCTCTTAGTGAAAATAAGAGAATACTTTTGGAAAATCTCATATGAAAATGTCTAATTACAAAGAAATGTTATGCAGCCTGTATTTCTTTTCCAGTTTAGTTAAATCTACCAATGCCAGCATGGTTCAGAAGAATTGGCATCAGGATGTGATTTTCATCTTTCATCACTGCTACTGTGACCACGAGACACAAACATCAGGTCACTTTTCAGTTCCTGAATCATCCAGTTTCTGAAATAAAAAGCTACTTGATGATTGGAACAAAGATTAAAGCTCCTGTTGAGATTTCGAGTAGAAGAAACATGCAGTGATCCTCTTGGTGACTGTTCTTATAAAACGATGGAAAGTAGAATTACAAGGGATGAAACCGAAGTCATGTTTGACTGCCTTTTTCCCCCGTTTGTAATTGAATCATGATTAATGTATGAATTCTTTGAGTTATGGCTTCATAACCTGTGCTGTCGGCTCTGACTGACCTTGAACAATGACCACAGACGTCTATCCATGAGAGCGTTTGTGCCAAAGTTGCAGATATTCGAAACCTTTCCCCTGGAGGACTTCCTGAGATATTGTGTTCATTAGAATGGCGCAAATGGAAAGTCTGGGTGACCTTGACATTTGACCATTGAAATCTGACCATTGTGAGCTTTAGAGACGAAAACAAACTTCAGAGAACCCATTGAAATGCATTGAAATGTGATTATTCCTGACATTCTTCCAGTGAGACAGAAGCGATTGGAAGACTGTCTGAGAAGTCCTGGCAGGTTTTAGTCGGATAAGAAGAGCTGAACTCCTTCGGAAGCACGCCGGCTTGAACATCAGCCACCCCAGTCGAATTGAAAATGATCCGGCAGTGAGCGAGGTGAAGTGTTGAGATTGGTGCTGCATGTGAAGTGCTGAAGTGTGTCGCTGCAGCCGGCTTGGCTCTGAGACACTGACCAGGCTCTGTCGCTCCCAATTAGCCCCGCTCAGCCGCTCGCCGCTCTTAATTCAACCCTCCTGCTGAGCTCAGCCCACAGTAAACCACTCACACTCAGGGTCACCCACCTCCAACCCTCAAACACTGGACTGGGACTTAACAGGTCTGTTTAACAGGATGGGAAGGAGCTCTGACGGCAGGCTGGATTTCAGAGATTTTATGGTTTAGGAAGAACTTTTTCACAAGAGAATCCTTATAAACCATAAACAAAGAGTGACGTTGGGGAAAGTGACGCTGTTCTCGGCTCAGTCGACCCAGCCCTCTGTGGGTTTTCTCCTGGAACATTACCTTCCCTCCACGATCCAAAGACAATCTTGTAAGGTGAATTAGTCGGTCCAAGTTAAGTCAGACGGTCTGTTGGTGATTGTTTGTCTATTCGTTTAATCCCTGGAAATGACATCCTGTCCAGCTCAGTGCAGTGTGTGGTCACAGTGACAACAAAGAGAGCAGGGAAACCGATGCATCAAGTGTCCCGGCAACTTCCTCAAAGGCCCCAAACAAGAGACGTGAACAGCACAAAGAGTCCCGACTCGACCACACTGCAACGTCACAGCTGTGTCCCTCCTGTAGCTCCAGAGAGAAAAATAGATACAATATCAGCAGCACAGCCTCCAGAGGCTCCTCTTAATGTGGAGAAGTGGTTCTTCTGTAGGAATCCTGATCCTCGTCTTGGAAAAAGTGGCTGGAAACGAGGAAATAACACCTGATAGAGTACTCCACCTTTACACTATGGATGTTCACGTTATAACGAGGGCTGTCAGAGTTAATCACATTAATCGTGATTAATTAATGTAGGCATGACTGAAGATTAAATTTAATTGTGATTACTCAGTTTTTGTTTAAAAATTGTATTTTTAACGTCGACATTGTGTTAAGTTGATCTACATGGCACTTTATTTTGAAAGAAAATCCAACAAGGTCAAAAGGAAATTCTCTCCCTCTGTTTGATTCCCAATCAAGACGCTCTGGTAAGAAATCAGTGGCTGCAGGAAGTCATGACACTGAAACTTTAACAATGACTTGAAGTTCAACTTTTGAATTGATTGTCTGGACTGAGGAATTCTTTACATTATGGGCTGAAAACTGCCTTGAAATGCAAAATGCATAGTTGCTTAATGAGATTTACTAAACCCGGAAAGCTTCTAGAGACTGAGTCTTTTAAAAGGTGCTAAAAACCTTTTTGTTTTACAGTTCTTATTGATTTCAATAGCTGGTGAAAGTCTTGTATTGTTTTTTTGCTACATTACAATTAAAATGCGCAATATTATTCAGTATGAAGTGTGCTTATGTGCATCTTTGGGCAAATTTTGGTTTATTTCAGTTGGATGGAGAACTCTTTTCTAAGACAAAAATGTAGAAATCATGTTTCCACTTGACTTGCAGTGGTGTAAACGGGGCCTGAGTTTCCCACGAATACAGAACATGATGAAGTATGACTCATCTGTGATTTACGTCTAGAGGCGTAATCGTCAATATTTTATTCAATCTAGCAATTTCCATTTTAAAACTGTCGAACTTCAACTTTGCAGGGATGCGATTGAACGAAAAGGTCATGAATATTACCCAGTTCTCAATAAACTGTCAGTATTTCTGCTGACTTCGTGCACTTCTGAATAAAGGCATGAGCTCAGTGCATAAACAGCGACGGAGGCGGGCGGCATGCCGCGCTTGTTGTCATGGAGACTCTGCAACAATAGGTCAGAGGTCCAGCACCTGCATTAATAACCAATGCCTCCATCAGCACTTACACATTCTGTCAAAGTAACCTTGAAAACATGCACTTCCTCTCTGTCTGCTCTCTCTTTGTAAGCTGCTCTCAGGAAGATTGAATGTCTGAAAAGTAAATATTAGATTGTTTTTATCAAGTCCGGGAGCTTTTATTGGATTTTCTACTCACCCGGTTGAAACAAAGCCGAGCCGACATCCAATATCGGCGGAGAGAAACCCGGTCGTAAGCGAATGCCGTGTGTTCGGGAGGAAGGAGGATGTGACGGAGGTGGAGTGAATGAGAGCTGCCTCCGCGGGACGAGCCGGGATCAGTCATGTGCGGCGTGACTGACAGCCGGTTTCAGGTGATCGGGGGGGAAACCAGAGACGAGCAGGTCAGCCGCCGCCGGGCTCTCCGGCTCAGGTTGATCGGCTCAGTGTTTCCACACACACCTCATCATCCTTCGGGAAAAAAAAAAACAAACAAAAAACCTAAACCAACCTTCACAAAGCAGGTCCAGAAAAGCCTGATTCGATCCACTCCGAGATGGGAAACTCTGGGTTTTCAGTTCCAGAACAGCTGGTTTGAGTTAGTTCAATCGTTAATAGAGCACCGATTCCACTAATCACCATGACAACGGGGAAGCGGAGGGCTGCGTTCTTCACCCCGCTAGAGCTTGGACGTCTTGATGCGCTCATACGACCAGTTTGAACACGTTTTCAAAAAGAAGTGCAACACGGCTGCAGCTGCAAAGGAGAAGGAGACGGCGTGGGAGGAGGTCGCTGCTCGGGTCAACGCGTGAGTTCAAATGTCGTCCTTTTGCAGTCACAATAATATTACAGCGACTTACAGCGAGCCCGTTAATTGATTTCATTTAGGTGCCATCACGTCGGGGAGAAGCGCACTTGGCAGCAGATTAAGATGAAATATAAAAACATTGTTCAAACAGGTGAGACCTCAGCACCGTCCCATTTCAATCATGTTTTCACAGATATAAATGTCTTCTCATCAATATCATGTGCTGTTGAATACATGAGCCTGTTTGAACTAACAGTCTTCTCAGCCAACAGAAAGAAGGCAGATGCCAATAAGGCCCAGCGCTGCCACCTCTGACGGAGGCAGAGGAGAATGTAGGGAGTCCAGTGACTGAGGGAGTTCATAGAGAGAGCTCGTCCTCTGAGCCCACCACCCAAGACACAAGTGCTTTTATAAGATGTAATATACTTAAGCTTATATATCTTTTTTTAAACCTATTCATAAAAAACATTTATCTCCCTTTCATGTCCTTTTTTGTCCTCTTTCTTTTGTCCACAGCTTGTGATGGTGCGATCTGCCTGGTGGAGCCCTCAAGCCACAGCGCATCTTATAAATGTAAGTAAGCAATCAATCCTACAGAGAGTTTTGCCAGATTGTAGTTAAAGTACTGAAACATGTCGCTCATCTAGGATGAAGAGCACCAGGAAGCTGTGTCTGCTGTCTTTACAAAGGCGGATCCAGAAAGGCCTGTAGAGGTAACATCTTTATGTGTTACGGATAATTCTCTTCTGATTTACATTTATTAACATTCTGCTGGAATATAGAGTGTGACATTTGGCCTACGCTGAAGCATTAACAGGTTCTCATCCTTCTCAGCAGGGTGTGTCCGAGCAGCAGCAGGAGGGTCCCTCAGCATCCACAGCACAGACTGACACAGTGAGAAAACACCACATGCTGATCAATTAATGTGTGACTGTATAGTTCAATGTCCTCTTTATCAATTCCAGAGATCAGTAAAAGAGATTTACAGAATTCACCTGCTGAAAAAAAAAAAAAAAAAAAAACCGACAAAGAAATGCAATACTTGGACCGGCAGATTAGGAGAGCAGATCTGGAAATTGAAATACTGGAGCGCAAGTTAGTGGTGGGTGAAAGGTCACAGGTGAATGATGTTAACTATTGGAACATGAGTGAAACCAGCTCTTGTGTTTTGTAGGAAATAAAGAAGATTGAATGAAATGTGTGTTATGTCTTCATTTGTTGACTGACTGAATGAGGAAATCAAACAGTGTTTGGCCGAAAGAGGGTGGAGACAGAAACTCCTGGTTCATTCAGAAAAACCTGGTTAACCAGGTTACAGTCACAGTCTGTTACTATGGCAACTGACTGAGTTTAAGTTCCCAAACAGGTTAGAATTGCCCCGCTTTCCCTGGGTGGAGTTGCCTCCCTTTGTGAAACAGAAAACTCAGTGTCCCCCATTTCATGTTCAACAGACTCAGATTTTTCACAAAACCTGCCTGGTGGAACGAACCCATGGACCATTTACCCATCAGTTCAGAAAGAATGAGCCGCAGAGGGTGTGTTTGCCTGTCCGTGTCACTCGGCTGACTGAAGGCATTTGTACTGGGAATTTGATACCTGCGCCGCTGCCATGATTACCTAGCGTCCTCACGGGGAAGCGTTCACCGGGATTATGCAAATGAGTTCTCTCTCGGCAGCCGAGGACCGAGGATCCTGAGAGGACGTTATTTCACCTGAGGAGGAAAAGCCGCGGGCAACAGCAGCAAACACACCGAAACACAACCAGGGGTCAGAAATGTCAACGCTTATCGCTCGGTTTAATTTTATTTCCTGCTTTCGCATTCAACTCTTTACCTCGGCCCAACCATCATACGTTGTTTTCTTGGCCGTGCGTTCACAAGAGACACCGAATGATAGATGTTTCACCCCTTCCATCTTTTACATTCAAAGAAACGCTAAGGTTGTATTTCCATCAGAGACGAAGCTCGTTGTAGCTTTTTCAGACAAAGCTCTCGTTTACCCGAGGCGTCTGAAACATCAGCCTGACTAAAATCAAACGGACAAACTGCGGTAAAGCTGACTGACAATGACAGAAATGTCCTCGCAGATCAACTCGTCCAGCTAACTGGAGGCATGAACAAAAGTTTAACGAGATAAAACCTGAGGAACACGAGGTTTTCGTTCCGGAACGTGTTTGACGGGTTACCATGGTAACCGGCTCTCAAGCTGTCCTCGGGTATAATACTGACTGACTGTCCTCAAACACAATATGACAAAAATTAATACATCAAACACAAATTAGTTGGCTTTGTAACAATAAAATCAATTAAAGTCACATTCATGAAAATCCAGTTCAGTTCAACTCCGAGTTGAAATCCTTCCGAGTAAAAGAATGAAACCAACATTTCTCCGTGCGCCGCCCGGACTGCGTCAACACCCCCGGACTCCAGAGGGTCCGGCACTCAGGAGCAAACACACCACGAGCGCAAACGTGCACGTGCACACACGTGCGCACTGGCCCAAGCAAACAGTCTCTCGTTATATGTGGGCTGCGCCCTGCAGCCGGCGGAGTGTTTGGACAGTTGTCCAGGGGAGTTTGCTGGGAGTTACCGTGTTAAGATCGTGAGCAAATTAGTTTGCACCCCGAGGGCTGAGTCGATGCCAGCCTGAGGGGCTGTGTATGTGCGTGTGCGGATCAGTACAGGAGTGTTCCTGCTGGAGGCGGAGGGCGTCGCACATGTCCCCGTGTGCCTCTCAAAATAAACGGGCACGCGTATCGACCGCCTTGCTGACGGATTCATGCGGGGGTAAAGGTCATCCATGTGTCAGCGCCGTGTGTCACGTTTGTCCGCCGGTGTCCGCCCCCCCCACCCCCCACCCCCCCACCCCCCCCACCCACCACCGATCTTACATTAACCAAAACACCCCCGTCTCTCCCGCCCCGTGTGTGAGCGCGGCAGCTGGAGAGGAGCGTTCCTTTTTAATTTTAGCAGGTCTGCTGGCCGCCCGGTGATTAATTGGACGACGGGGCTCAGGTTGTAAATAGATGTTCTATTCTCACGCTTGTTTTTCCCTGTTAGCCGAGCAGCTGGCTGGAAGCAGACCTCTCAGTATGAAACATAGCAGGTGCTGCAGAGTCCGGCTTTAGTGCAGACAGCGCCGTTCAGTTCAATTTTATTTAGACAGCTCTAAAGACTACAGTCATCTCAAGGCACTTTTATTGAGGAAAACCCAATAATTCCACATGAGCAAGCAGGGGAGACGGTGGAATGGAAAACCTGCTGACCCAGACTCAGAGATGGAGACTTTCTATTGTTCCAGTTCAGTTCAGGGGATAGAAGAAGAAAAAAAACGATTGTAAAGACCCTGGTTCAGAAGATACTGCTCTGGGTTGAAGGTGACACAAGCACAAATCAACACACTCGTGACACTCTTTCCTCTCATGTGTGACCTCTGTTACAGCCGTGCACGCTAAGGTCGAAGACCTGGGATGTCGCTCCAGGTTCATGCCCCACGTCGGTTTGGTTTCACACACAGTCCGTCAGCTGTTTTGAGGCCACAGGGAGGCGGGCGATCAGTAACGGCAGCCGTGATCAATCAGTCTTTCTGACAGATTTTCTTCACACACACACACACACACACACACACACACACACTTTAAAACAAGGCATTTACAACATGGACAATTAGAGCAAGTCTCTTTTTTATTAGAATTTTCATGATAAAATCATGACTGTGATTTGGTTGGCAGAGTGGACGTCTTTCAGTTGGACTGTTGCAGATTCGATTCCCCATCTCCCCTTATAAACTTGTTGGGCAAGCCACTAAACCGCAGACTCTTTCCAGTGGATGGATCGAGCATCTTGCATTGCAGCATAAGAAAATGTGTCTAACTGGAAAAACTTCTGTTCTTACTGTGTGCACTTCTGTGAGTGAAGTTTGCACGTTGTCCCTGCGCAGTGACAGTTTTCAGTCCTGACATTTGGCCCGGATCTATGTGGATGTCTGAAATTGCCATCTTTAAAAGCCAATTAATTTTCAGGAAGGTTTGCTGCGTGTTGATTAGTTTTTGCGGCGTCTCACCAAAGTGAGAAAGAACCCACCAGAATAGGTTGTGCTGTTTATCGGAAACGAGCTTCACATCTTCGTTAAACCCCTGAAGCAATTAACAGCAGACACGACTCAGAGTTCCAACAAAATCTTCTTTTGTTTAAGTCTGTAATGATCACAGAAACTTGACTGCACACGCTCCACTGCTCACTCTGGTTCAGTAACACATGAAAATTTTCTATCTATGAAACTGACTACCGGTCCTAAATTAGTGAACATTTTGACTCGATTTATTATCTAAGAATAAAAGAAAAACAGAGGTTCAGTGGGGTTTTTTTTCCCCCACTTGCAAGTGAGAGATTTCCCATTTCCCGCATCCTCAGGAACGCAAATATAAACCTCAGTGTTGTTTCATTGCGAGGAGAAAGTCTGCCCCGGCAGCGCTCGGGTGTTTCTTCGGTTTGATTTACAGCTGACAGCTCTGACTGGTGGAGAACTCTCTCCCAGCGGTCGCCTTCAAGCCGAATATTCTCAGGTTGGACTCATTTCAAGATGGACTGGCTTATAAATAATGCAGCGTTGTAAGAATAGTGATGTTCTCCCGTCTCGCATCGGGTCCGCTGTGCTGTCTGGGTCTGCAGGAGTCGGTTAATGTCAAAACTCGACGTGTCACACACAACACGATCAGGAATCAGTCAGCATAAACAGTTTGAAGTGCAGTTTCAAAGATCGGGCTCTAAAACACACTTTTCTTTAAATCCAGCCTCTGTTCCTGCAGCCGAAAAACGAATTTCAGCTGCACCCCCATCTGGACGGCTTTTAAAGTCTTTGTAGCTGCCGATTTGTTGGCTCGCTGCAGACGTTGTGTATGCAGTGTGGGTCGCGCAGGGCAGCGCCGCGCCGAGTTGATCCTCGCTCCTTAATGAAGCTTCTGTTGTGATGTGCGGACTAGTTTGGAAAATGAGAATCGGTCTCACCGGAGGCAGGAACTCCTCCAACACTCCAATCAACCCAAACTCTAGTTGGACTACTAAACATTTCTCTTTAACCATTTAACACATTTGGGAGATGTCTTCTAGCATGATTGCAGTAAATTAAAGACATTGACAGAATACATTGTTAAAAAAGTTGTTAAACTCTAAGATAAGTGACGCTTTTGTGTTAACAATGAAAACTTTCTGAACCGTGTCTTTATTTCTATCTTGTAACAATTACAACAAAGGTTTCGTGTCACCATGGCAACAGAGTAACCATCGCTTCTCATTTTGTTTGAGAGTCGAGTGATTTCTTTTTTTGTCAATCAGAACCTTGTATCTTCTGCAGTACAGTCTAGTTTGGGGAGTTTCACAGCTTGTTTTCTGATCCTCATTAGTGCAGAATGTTTGATTTTCGTCGCATGTGTCATTTAATGTGAGAGTGATGAAGCGCCGCGAAGACTTTCCTGGAAAATATGTTGTTCCTTCAACCTTGAGAAAATGAAGCGATTCCTTTGTTCCAGCACAGCTTTACTTAAGGTTTTGTTTCACGGTGTGTTTACTTTTCCCATTGCAATGACTGTTCACAATACAAATCTCTTGTAACTGATAAGGACCAACAGGAAGAGGCTGTTTGTATTCTGAAGATATCTGGAAAATGGTTTGTTTCATTGAAACAGACAAATGTTGATCCAAACTGTTGCACCCTTTCTGGCACACGCATGCAGATCCAGCCTATTCTTAGCCCCGGCCAGGTCCGCTGCACCTCGGACGTCACCCCCGCTCCTCACGCCGTTAACTGCCAGCCTTGGGAACCGCATCCGTGCCGCTGCCGCCGTATCGCATGATGGGGGCAAATAGCGAGCAGTGGAGTGGTCGGTGTCGCCTGACCCACTGGGGGAAAAAAATAACCAGGACCGACGTCAGGGCCGAGACAGCCTGGGACGGAGACGCTGGGCACAGGCCGGGTCAGAACCGACTGTGGGGTCAGCGGCTGGAGAGATTTCAAATGAATTTGCGATCGAGTAATAACAGCATCAGGTAGAAACCGGAGAAACTGATGTTTGAGCACCGTTTGTTTGTGAAATCTACCTGTTTGCAAGAAACCAGGTAAAAATGTGCCTTTGTCTAACTGGAGCTCGATGCTTCAGTACAATATTTTATCTGCATTCACTTCAGTAAAAGGTCCCCTGCTGAGCGCCGGGGCGTAAATATGCACGCCCACGCCTGCCCTGGAGAGCGTGACGACACGCGCACGTCACCGACTCGGCGGGCTAATTCTGTCTCCTGAGTGGGAGTCGCTGACGGGAGCACGAGCGTGCACGTCGAGCGTGCACGTCGAGCGCCCCTGGCTCCGACCAGGAGCTCCTCCAGGAGAGCTCTCCTGTAGCTGGAAACAGATTCGTCATGACTCAGCGTTCCCGCCGCAGGTTCTCTCTCCCATTTTAATTGAGTCTAACGTAGAAGTGAAAATCCTCTCATCTTGGATACGAACAGGTAGAAATGAGAGAGGATATCCCAGCATGCATAGTTAAACTCACGCGGCGGTGTGTTTACCCCGACGTTTCAGGGCCAGGAGGAGGAGGTAGTTCCACCTTGTGCGCCGTCCTCCAATATCCAATATGACACCCTGACCTCCGTCACCCGCTACCCTTTTGTTGGCTTTATTGCTGCAACCGCAAAGGTCATAAATCCTGAGTGCTGGTAGAGGACGCCTGGCTGGGGTCGTGTACACACACACACACACACACACACACACACACACACACACACACACACACACACACACACACACACACACACGGTTGACCTCGGCTTGTAATTGGGACGTTTTATAAGTCGGCCCTTGCGCCAGAAAAATAATCATTTTCAGAGGTTTGTGCTGCACGTGGACAGACATCCTCTGTGATTCACGTTTAACTGGACTTTAATTCCTGCGGTTGAATTCCCTCCCGAGTTCATGGCTCTTGAGCTGAGGGTTTTTTTTTTTCTCCTTCACATGTTTATAAGAGCGAAAGAGATGAAACTTTAAAGTGACTTCATGCACAGGGTAGAAACACCACAGTGGTTTTCAACTGGTGTATTTTCTGGACTAATATAAGGCATTAGAAGTCAAAAATGAGAAAACATAAAATATTGTCAGATTCCTCGGTTCTCAGATTGATTTTTTTTTTTCTTTTTTTTTAAAGTCAAACTAGCATCATCAAGAGTTTCTGGAAGGTTTTGACAGATCCATAAACGGAGTCGAGTCTCTTGAAGCTTTAGTGCGTCATGCAGGGCTCACACCTCCAGATCAGCTCCTTCTCTGTATTTAGTTTCCGAAGCGAGAACACTTAGCTAACTCCATTCACTCCTGCAGAAAAAGGTAATGATGATGTGTGAGATTGAGTATTCCTTTGTTCTGAAAGCGTTTATTATCCAGCAGGACTGCATGAAAAACAAGTCATTAGCTCACCATTAGTGACCCTTCAAGCCTTATGAGCTGACTTCTCATTATTCTGGACACAATCCATCCAGGAGGGAAGAAAAAGGTTTTTAATCCAACAATACGGAGGTGACAGTGGAGCACAGATCTGCGTTGCTGCCGTTTCATCTGGAAGCTTCAACGTAAACCCCCGATCGTAAAATAACGGGTAGCATCTTGTATAACTTCAAGCCGTTTAAACTGTGAAGTTTATCAAGTTTAATCTAGTATCAGGAGAGAGATTTGTTTGCTTTTTGGGTATTTTAAGTGATGTGTTGACGTGCCGGTGGCGTTTGGAGGCGTTGTGCTTCTCACTAATAGTTCTGCTGGCCACAGATTTCAAGCGGCCTCCGGGCTCCAGACGGGCTGCTGTAGCTTCATCAACAGTTAAAGTCCCCAGTGTGTGTTTGAAACGCCGGCCTGGCAGTTGTTAATTGCTCTCTGCTAATCTGCAGCCGCACAGCTGTTATAATGACTGTTTTTATTTATTCCCCCCCAAAAAACGCACAGAGAGAAAAATGCTTGGAACTATCTCTGCTGAACAGTGGAGAGATTCTGTGTGCTTGCCGACCAGTAAATGAATTTGAATTTGATCGCTGGCTCATTTAACTGAATGCGATTCTTGCTTAGCTGGGAGACAATTAGAGCAAATCGGCTATGAACACAGCCGTTCCATGAATCTTATTTTAGGGCTGCGCAGGACGAATTCTCAACCCCCGGCCATTCCTCTCCCTAAAAGGAATTGAAGATATTGATTTTTGCGGTGTGATAATTATAGCTTTCATTAACTGAGGCCACAAACACAGACCGGTGTCCTGGACGAGTCGTCCCACTCGAAGGAAATATTTATGTCTTCTGTCTGCTAAATATGACAGAGGGGATCTTTCACATGACTGCTGCATTGATCCAGAGCAGCTCAGGCAGCGCTTATCAATAACCAGGTCAATTTTTACTGAGTCAGCATGCTGAAGCCGCTCTCTCCAAACTGCGGAGAAGAAAATTAACAACCTCCTCTCCGAAGATCTTTGAGATGGGTTCCTGAACACCCTGGAAGAGTGGACCACATTCATGAAGGGCCTTTGACAGAACTCATTGTTATAACATTCTGGACCATTTGCACACTGAAACACAGTAAAAAAAGCCCAATTGGTGTAGCCACTCCTGGGTTTCCACATCTTTTAGTAGTTCTCTAAAGGAATTTAAAGGATCAGAGGTTGATTGCCAAAGGTCAAAATTCTAAAGCCACTCATGTTAATTGCCAAGATGAAACTAAATAAATCAATATGTTGACATATGTATGTCTCTCTCACACATCTGAGGCTTCCGTTCAGTTGGACATCGTCAATACTTTCCAGAATCAGTGCCTGATTGATAGTGACATCTGGGTTTGTGATGTTTGAATTGTCTCTGGCGCCTTGGGGATGAGGCTGACTGGAGCTGAAATATGAGCCTTTTGATTTATGGCCATCAAGGTGAGGAAAATTATCTGCCAACCATTTTTCACGAGAGTTCAGGGAGTGATGTGAAACTGAACATGTTGAGACAGTCTGGTGTTTAATGATGGAGATCATCGGCGTAGAGGGAGTACCTACTGTGGAGCCAACATCCCCACTGGACTAACATGAAGCTTTTCTGTTGGGACAAGGTTGAATCACAGTCATGTTGTTTGTGGCAAAGAGGAGGAAGTCTGGATCACGTCCTCAGTGCTTGGGGTGGGGGGAGAGACCCTAAACACACAACCTTGATGCAGAGCTTCTAGGGTGAAGTGACTGGGTTGAGGCTAAGTTCTGTCTTGTGCGTAGTGTAGACGTAGTAATATCTATCGGCAATCAATGTGACTGAGGAGCTGCACGAAATCCTAAGGACTCTTCCAACCCCCCCACAAAACAAACACACAACTTAACCTTTGACCTCAACGTCCAAACCAGAACTGCACGGGAACAAAAGCACAAACTTCACACAGTGAAAAATGAATGGAAACCTTTTTAAAAAAACAAAAGCTAAGCAGTTGTAATTCATGCATTATGTACGCTCGTTTACTCATTATCTCTTAGCGAGCGCCCGCGGGCCGTACATTACCCAGGCCTGATTCAGACAGGCTGAAAACAAGAGGAAGGTATGGGGAGAGTCTTTCAGTGTGTCTGCACCACTGGAGCCTGCACTCCTCACACAGGAAGGGGGGGACATTGGGATTCAGCTCCAGTCGCCGTCTTCTGTTTTCTATTCTGTCTGTGCGAAGCAGAGAGGGAGAGATAGACTGTTCCCTGTATCAGCACTCCAGGGGCTGCACGGCGGGCGGAGACAAGTTGCCAACAGTTTCTCCATCACATGGAGCACCCCTCGCCTGCATGCATGCCCAAAACTGCCTCCACTTTGGGTTTCTTTTGTTAAAAAAGGGGACATTTTTAGGAGTCTGACTCCCTTATGAGGAACGTATGTTCCACCTTGGCTCGTCACCCGGCCTGTTTGCTTTGGCCCGGCCTCTTTATGTGAGCGAGCAGCAGTTACATCCTCGCTCTGCCTGAGCAGGAAGCTGCCCTTGGGTTACTGCAGTATTTCTCTCTTGCTCTCCGAGGTCCTTTACATTCTCTCTCTCTCTCTGTCTTTCTCTATGCGCCTTGCACAATGTTCAGACAGAAGCATGCATACGTGCTCACTTGCATACCACAGACACACACACACACACACACACACACACACACACACACACACACACACACACACCCTCTGAGGGCAGATGTGCAGGCTTGAATGACCCGTCATGCTAAAAAAAGCAGCTCTCCTTCGCTCCGGGGTTGATGGAATTGCATAATGAGCGTGATGTCAGCATTGTTCTTCCCACGGTAACAAGTGACGCCGAGAGGCAATGGCGGGGGCGTGGAGCATGAGGGTGGGAGTGTGGGGGGGCATTAGACGAACCAGCGCCGCAGAAACTGAGGTGTATACATCACAAGCAAAGAAACGCCGCAACGGGGAACGAGCGTACCCTCCCGACTTTGTCGTCGAACGTTTGACTTCCGCTATTTCTGGCATCTCCGTCCCAAAAAAAGCCCATTCAGATATATTCTTCTAATGCCGTCATCTCAATATTTGCATTCTTAAATCATTCCGCATAGAAATGTGTTAATGATGAAGTAGCATTAGTTCAGCACCAGACCTGCTATAATGACTTCCCACATCTTCTGTTGGCAGCCGTCGCCACCCAGGCGAGGAAAGCCAAGCCCCCTGGCATTTACTTTATTGCTTTAATTAAATATTTGCTTAGTAATATGCAGCACAAACCCAAGTTTTAAAGGAAAAAGGAAGCACAGTTGTGGCCCACTACAGCAGCAATAAAGACTACAGAGTCCATGAAAATCAACATTTTCAAAGGCATGCAACAGGCTGAGCTTTAGGGGTTTTTTTTGCTTTAGTTCTGCAAGTAAAGGATAAATCATCACTAACCAGCATTATTTGATGAAGGGTTAATGAATGGATGCATTCATGGTCAACACTGACTGACTGTAGCATCTCCAATACTCGAAAACAAGGATTTGGTTCCCTTCATACTTGTTAGCTTAACATTATGCATTATTATTTGACCCCACATCAGTAATTTTACGCATTGATCAGTGTGGTTTTGATCACATTGATTCAGGTGCTGAAAACTGGAGCTGAACGTTCCTAAAAGATGAGGTTTTTCTTAACAAACACAAGAAAACCAGAAGAACTGAACAAGCTGCAGCATTCATCCAATCAATAACGTTCACTAACACAACCAAAAAGTAACAGCTGAAGTCACGAGAAGTGTATTTATAGAACGCTCAATACACTGATGCACTTACATGCAAACAAAGGGATGACGTGAAGGCCTTACATAAAGAAGGGATAAAGTAGAGAACGTTTAGTGCTTAAAGACAATACGGACATTGTTAGCAGCGTTTCTGCAGTCTGTCCACCTTCTCCTCAATCCATATCTGACACTCATTTAAGAGCGTCCCAGCTTTGTTCCTGTGAAACGCAGCCAACATCATCCAGTCAGAAAAGAAGAGAAAACATCTGCTCCGTCGCTAATCAATTCCTTCAGGATTTTCTCCGTTTTTCTAATGGACGTGCCTCTGGGAAGCGTATTATTTCCTCTGCTCAGCTGATGGGAAGTCATTTGAATGCTATTTTTTGATGGCTTTTCAGCTAAATTCACTCGGCGCTTCCTGAGCAACATGACTGCTGTACGTGATGAGTTCTTTCTTTTTTTTTTATTTTAATTGTGTTAGTTGTGTCTTGAGAGACAGAAGCTGGAAATCAGAGTCCCGGCTCTCACTGGCTGATTAAAGTTGCCAATTAGACTGAATCCCCCGTTGGCAGGAGGATTTTCCAGACGTACAGTTTCTCTGTTCCCCACAAGTCATTTCAGAGGAGGAAAACAGTCACTCGTTACAAATGAGTCAGACCCACTGAACGTCTCTTATGGATTTATATATTTTCTGTAGATCCCACATGAACACAGGAGGCGACTGTTGGAGGTGCCAGTGAGGAAATAATCGAGTTTATAGGTTATTGAGCTGGAATTCTTAAAACGTGAGACATTATTGAGCAATTCCTTTGTTCACATGCCATGTCCTCTTCAACATTGAGATAAATAGTCTCACTATCAATCCTCCCATCACTCTAAATCCCAGCATACCACCGTCCAAACAGCCAGACATCATCTGCAGAAAGCAGAGCTCCACATATGATGCCCTCCTGGCCTCAGCTGTGCCTGAGCCTGTCCGTGAAAATCAAAAACAGGAGAGATAAGGAAGAGGCAGCTCTCCCTCTGGATCCACACACACTGGAAAATATCAGCTTTAAATACATTATTTATATCATGGAATTTCTTGGTTGATTGTCCTGAAATTCTTCAGATTCCAATCATTCGACCCACCAAACAGGAGTCATCATCAAAGAAAAGGAGATTTGGCAGAATTTTGAGGCACATCCTCAGCTCTGCTGCTGATTTCACAAAAGATTCATCTTTTAAATGGAGCCACAGCAGCGTTTTGATTGGTTACAGATTTATTTAATGAAACTGTGTTCATGTTCCCCAACTTTTTGCGTTCCAGTTTGGAACAAATAGATGCTAAAATTTGTCTCGGTTGTTCTCAGTTGTCCTAGTTCTTGTTAAAGTTTCTTTTTTTAACAGTCGGTATCCAGAAAATCCCCCCCCATGTCCTCGTTCTCAATGGTTAAGAGAAAATAACTCAGAAATACTGCTGTAAAATTCACTATTTGATCCACAACTAATGTTGTTGTGTAAACAAACACACAAAACACAACAGAAGTTTTGTCTCTTACACTGAAATGATCACCTTAGCAGTGTTACTAAAGCAATTATTTTCTGATGAATTTGGCTGACGTGAGTCTAACGCCCACATGCAGCACAGTCGGAGTAAACTTTACGGATCCAAAGTGCAGCAGCAGCGGTGCAGGTCTGCGTTGGTACAGTAACGCGGCCTCACCATCTCTGTCAACAGTCTCCACAGCTGAAAAACAAACCGTTAAACCTGCCTGTTTAGCAGAAAACGCATGCACACAAAGCGCCACCCGCTGCTCCTCTAAACCCTCGCTCGTCGCTCGTGCTGCGCGAGCGATCAAGAGTGGCAACCTCGGCGTATTTTGGTCGCATTAAAGAAGACGTGAGCATGCTGATTTGGAGAAATGGAAGTCTAATTACCGCGCGGGATCGGAGAAATAATGAGGGCGAGCGCTTGGAGTCGCAGCGGGAGAGGGGAAGTAGATGCCGAGGCCTCTATTGTTCAGAGCCACGGAGAGTCAGAGGGAACCAGCGGTCTAATAAGCAGGAGAAGGTGTTGAAACTGAAAAGCTGGAATGTGTTTTTATTCCCTTGCTCGCTGTCTCTTTTCTCAGATGTCTTTTGTTTATTTAAAAAAAGAGAAAGTGATTTGTTTTGTTGTTAGCTGAAAACCTAGCTCCCATGCAGTGCAATCAGCTCAGTCCTTTTTATTGCTGCTCATCAAGCGAGGCAGCGAGGGGACCCGGCGCAAGTCCGACTGTCGTGCGTAAACACTCGCTTAAAAACGGAGGATCGCGCCAGCGGCTCTGACGCGTGCGAGCCGACGTCACGACATTTACACGTCGCGCGCCGCAGGAATGGTTCCCAGCTGTGAGGAAAATCAAATCCAGTCCCCAGATCCCCTCGATAACCGTCAAACACGCGAAACGTGCTGCTGCGAAGCCTTGAGACGGACCCGAATATAGCGCTGGAGGAGGAAGCGGGGAGACGAGTGAGTCATCTGGATTAATTGTGTGTTTCCTTATTCAGGTGTAAGCAGAAACACTGACTTGTCTGAATCAACAGGTTGGGATCATTTCTGCTGATGCCCGATGCCTGCTGCGGAAAAGCATCAAGCTGATGAATCAAACCCAAAAAACTACATTCACAAAGCCTCCGATCACACGCTAACGTCCATCAGCCCCCTCCTCCACTGCATTTCATCTCCAAACCTGTTCCCCCATCCACACCAGCAAATTCAGGATCACATTTGCTGATGACACTCTGATCAGCTTCGCCCTTTTTAGCCAAAATGTGGCTGTAGGAAAATTTCTCTGAAACAAAAGCAAATCAACAGAAAAAAAAAGAAATTTTAGTTGCTTATTTTGTGAATAAGGAGTTAGTTATGTGCTCGCATCAGTCACAGTGTTTAATGTTAGTATTACTTTAAAGTGTTGCTTTTTCATAGCATTCTTCTCAGCCACGGCTGTACGAAGCTGTTCTTGCTGAGGTGCGGAGGTTAAAAGGAAAATTAGTTTTCTCTTTTTTTTTTTTTTTTTCCTCTGAGCATGTTCATTAAGGACCAAATGGCTCATCTGCCATAGTGATCAGGAGTAATAAAGTCCAAACATGCACAGACTCGTACGGGAACATAATGTACCAAAAGCCTGCATGTTTACAGAGTCATCAGCATCAGCTGTACAGCAGCTGGAACGAATACTCGGGAGATTTGCATTTACAGGCAGAGGAACAAGAATTTAGCTGGAGGTGAAGGTAAGATGGAGAGAGAGGAGGAAAAAAAAAGAGAGAGAGAGAGAGACGAGATTCATATTGGCAGCTTCCCTGGAGACGAACTTCAAACCTTGAGACGGCGAGATGAGGAACCTGAAAAGGCAGTGACTCATCTCATTTTAACACCGTCTCCATTTGTATTCATGCCGAGCCGTCTGTGGATTCACGACTCGGCTCCTCGGTGAGTTCACAGCCGTCGGAGCCGAGGCTTTCCCGTCAAGTGGTTGTGCCACGCCGCCGCGGATCTCCGGGGAGGGGAGGGGC
Organism: Salarias fasciatus; assembly: GCF_902148845.1. NCBI lineage: Eukaryota > Metazoa > Chordata > Actinopteri > Blenniiformes > Blenniidae > Salarias > Salarias fasciatus. The sequence continues at coordinate 6,440,895 of NC_043752.1, read as the reverse complement.
CGGACCGTCGGAGACGAGCCGAGGAAAACCTGTTGTGGCATCAGTTCGGGGCAACACACCACAGAGCAGACGAGTCTTCGTGCACTGTTTTTGTTTACATAACCTTGCTGATAAAACCGCACAGGAGGGCCACAAAGATTCTGTTTTGGCCGATTTCAGGCTAAAAAGTGGACTCTGCCCCCCCGGCCCACCCTTGCAGTGCCTTCACTTCCTTTCAGTAATATAAACTGTAATATTAAAGGTATTAAAACTTGACTTTCTACAGGCACAGCAGGGCCAGCAGACAGGTAATAAAGCAGGGGCCACTTTAAAGCCCTCATAACGCCAGAGCCAGGGGCCGCTGGACCCCAGGAGGGATCTGCTCTGACTGGACCCCCCCCCAGCCCCCAGGCACAAACAGCTAATGTCCTTTCATCAGAGTCAGAACCAAATTGAGTCTAAAGGAATGTGATATTTTTCAATACCGCATTTTCATACAGTTGTTTAAAGGCGCAACCTAAGATTTAAGTGAGAACAGTAGTGCTTTAGGTGGCAGCAGTGAATGTCTTCTGTCCTGCTCTCAGCACTTCAATAGTTTGTTTTCTTGTTGTTCCCAAGATCCTCTTTATTCTCCTTTCTGCCATTGTTTACAACTCATCTTCTCAAGGGCAAGTTCAAGGTCATTTTATTATCCCAGAGGGCAGAATTGTTGTACAGCCAGCAGCAAAACATGCACTTAAAAGAGAGAACATTTATACAACGCATGTATTAACGACCCGTTTCCAGTCATTCAGCTGACCAATGCCAGCAGGAACGAGAGTCTCACTGAACCGAGTGAAGCTCTGAAGGAGAAAAGAGGACGGCTGTGGTCAGTCATGATTGCTTGAGCTGTTTTCAAGGTTCTCTCAAAAAAAAAAAAAAAAAAAAAAAAAAAAGAAAATCATTCAGGTTGCTCAGGGTTTTTTCCTGTAATCATGCAACATGTTTTAGTTTTGAGTGTGAATTACCAACAGGCAATGGAATATGTAAGAAAAAATTAAATTCAGCAACAACAAAACATCAAAAATCCTCTGTTTCAATAGAAACATGCACCAGTTGGTTTTGGTCTCTCGCATGCTAGATTGTGAAGTAACTTACTGCAATATGTTGTTGTGTGAAATTATATTACAACCCTGGAAATGCAGTGGAGTTTAGTTTGCTTGATAACTTGAATAAGTTTACTGCAAAGAAGAGATTTGAGATTAAATCATGACTTTAGCAATGTCACCTCCAACTTATATTTATATAAAAAAAAAACACTACAGTACCTTTTAATACATTAAAAATAAAACTAAATTGGCAGTTGGTAAATAGCAGGCTTTGCAGAGAGTTTTGTAATACTGTTTTCCGCCACCAGATGGTGTCATGAGTAACTAAAGATGTTGATGTGCCACAGAAAGATAAGGAAGCCGCTACCTACCTGAGCAGATGAAACATTAGCAACACATCTCAAGCTTGTTCACGCCATCTAGTAGGAAAAATGAGATTTACGATTTATGGAAATAAATCACTCTGAAGTAAAACTGTCATTTATGTCAGCCGTATAAGCCCGGGTATTACAGAGCGGTTTGATTTATCAGCTCTTGTATTATTAACTCTACAAGAACTTTGCAAGATGCAAGAATCTTTTTTGATGTCTTGAACCGATGTAATGCAGCATAGCAAGAAGACCCAAGTTAACTTCTGTGTGAAGGTCACATCTTTGATTTTCAAAAAAAAAAAATTTAAATCAATATTCAAAATCTGCAAATATGCAAAATGTCCAATTTTCTGGAAATAAGCCAGAAATAGTTTCTCCTAAGTTTCTCCTTGTGATTATCTCCCAGCGATCGTTCCACAGCGTGGGGCTTGTTGTGTTTACCTTTAGAGGATTGAGTGTTGTTGGAGGATTAGCGGCTGACTTCCTCGTTTGGTTCGGTCGTTCTTTGGCTCCACATGACGAGTTTACGTCAGGTAAATACTTCACGCCGGACGTCTGTTTGCATCAGCACGGCTCAACAGATTGTTTGTCTGTATTTAGTCTGTTATTTGTGTCAATACGTTCTGGCCATTCTGAATACAGTTTGAGCGTGAGAGTGTGCGTACGTGTGTGTGCGTGTGTGAGAGACTGACAGAAACAGGCGCCTGAACACAATGTACCCTGGTGTAGTTTTCCTGGGAAGAGTCCAACTCTGGGAGAGTGCTTACAGAGATCTGCTTTGAGTACACCTCCTGGCCTATCACAGCCCCCGGTTTGGCCTAACTTAATCCCCCCCAGCGGCCTGGCTTCACCCTCGTCCCCCTGACACCGATACCTATCCAATGCCCTTGGTTCGTCCTACATCCTCCAACCGGGCTTGGGTCTTTTTGTGGCCATTATCAGTTTCCCAACACCGTTTCCCACCAGTGGCTCCTCCGTCCCCTGGTGTTTCGTCCCACATCCTCTGGAAGCTCAGCCGAGCCGCCGGGTTCGGTCGTTTGAGGTGAAAGTCGCCGCCTGTGCCGGGCCGACGGGGGTGGCGCCTGTAGCATTAGGACAAAACATTACACCCGTCAGAAAATACCCACTGACACACACACACTGGCGCTCCTGAGCGCCGCACGTGCGTCCAGCATTTGACGTTTTAATCCTCAAGATCCTCTTGGCTTTTTTAGTTTGGCAGTGAGTCCAGCGCGGTGTGGTCGCTGGTCTGATGAAGGTTCTAACAGCTCTGTTCAAAATCCTGCAGCTTTCTGGAAAACAACACCAAAGCATTTTTGAAACAGTGAGTAAAGGTTTATACTGCCTCGTTTTTCTGCCATCTTCAGGCCACCTGTTGAATTGATATCATTAAGACTTCTTTGATCACAAGATCACAGTTTTGGCTCAGTAGCTGTGATAACTCACTTTTTTTTTTTCCACTTAATGTGGAATTTCCACATTGTTCTCCAGAGTAAAAGGGAAGTCATTATTCTCAATTAGTCACCTGTTCCGAACTCCAACCACATGTCTGCCGACCCAAAAGAAAACCTTTTCCTCCGGGTTCCAGAAGAGCGTCTTCCCTCTGGAACGGATGAAAATATGACAGAATTCCAGTTATTCTTATTAACACTGTCAGCGACACTCACACATTTCCCTTCGACGCTACTGTCAGTTCAACACATCCATCTCCTATATTGCTTCATCCAATTCAGGGTCACAGGGCGCTGGAGCCGATCCCAGCTCATATTGAGAGAAAACAGGAGACTCATACACACACACACACACACACACACACAGCAACACACACTCACGTTCACATTCCACTGACTGATTAGCCTCAAACTTGTTTTGGGACTGTGGGAGAGAACTGGAGAAAAGCCAATGCACACATGGTTGAGAACATGCACACTGCATATGGACGGAAACAGGTTGAGGCGACTCCACACAAGCAGCAACACTGACTTCCCAGCAACAGAGTCACCTCAGGGTGTACTTCCTACGTTTTCTCAACGTTTTCTACAATCGTATGGATGAAAAAAAACACGTCAGAGTGTTAACAGCCACTCCAATGGGGTTGATCAAATCAAAACACAACGAAACACCTCCACCCGCATGAGACCTCCTCTCAAACTTAACAGAAGAGGTGACGCTGAATGGCAAATTGACTTTTCTTATTGAACCGGTCCAGTGTATTCACAGGCTCCAAACAGCTTCAAAACGGGCTGAAAAAGGTTCCAAATAGGTGACAATCAACCTCAAAAAAGATCTAAAACAGGCACTTAGGAACAGGTTGAAAACAAGTTTCTGAACAGGCTGAAAAGGTGACAAAACAGTTTAACAAAAAAAGGCCTTAAACAGGCTCTTGAGACTTTAATCAGGCGCCAAACAGGTTCAGATCAGTTAGTCCTGAAATGGGTTCAAAGCAGTTTCAATCAGGTCCAGGGAAAATGAAGGTAAAGAAGTTATTGATGCATCAAGAGGTTTTCTGTATCTGTACGTCCTGACATGTTTTCTATTAAAGAAACACTTAATCAAGTATACTTTCACACAAAGTCTCTTATTAGGATTTCTTTTCATCTTGATGTGTGCAAAGAAGTAGCATTAAGACAAGAACAGGAACAGTGTTAACATGTTTTTTTTTTTTTTCTTCCGGTGGCTGTAATGACTGAGCTGAGATTGGTTAAAGAGTTTTTATGCTTCACTGACAGGAAGTAGCGAGACAAGATCTGTTAACTTTTTAAGAAGGATTTCTCTTTTTAATTTCCATGGTAGAAGCTAATAAGGAGGATAGAGACGGCTCCAACAGGGCTGCTGTAAGAAATGAAGAGGGAAGAGCTGAAGGAGAGGAAAATGACTGGATGGGTTTGGGAAATCTGGGTTTAAGAGCTTTGCGCCGACTTAACGGGAGCGTATCATTTGAGAAGAGACGAAGAGGACCCAGCTGAGAAATTAATGAAGTCTCGCTGAACGCGCAGCCGAGAGATTTACAGTCTGGAGGCTGGAGACACTCCTCCTAATTGTGTTTTGACAAAACTGAAATGTCTCTTATTTCATTCTCCTCATTAGGACGGGGCGGTTTGCCATACTATACGTGGAACTTGTGTGAATTCACACTGAAACAGCTGCGCCACAATAAGGCTGACCCAACAAGTGGAGGAACGAGGGGTTCAACACAAAACCCTGAGGTCAGAACTTAACTTATCACATAATACAGACAGATGGAGTTGCCATATTGGGCCATAAGTGGGCGCTGTTGGTTGCTGCTATTATGGGAGACTCAACCATAAAACACCAAATCTCAGGAGAAGATGAACTCAGAGTTGTGAGAAGTAGCGTTATTTTCTCTGTTCCATGGAGACGGAGATGGAGCGTTGTCAAAAAGTTGCGTTTCATGTCCTTCAAGCAACGTTGCCGTGTAAATGACAGTAAACCTCATACGGCGGAATGCATGACTGTGCTGTAATGAGCGGAGTTTAATTATATAGAATCCAGGAGCTGCAAGCAGTAATCACAGTCATCCTGTCCTGGAAATAAAAAAAAACCAAACTTTTCTTATGCGGTGACCAAACGCTGCCTTACATCATGAATTAATGTCACACGGATTTGGACTGAGGTGGATCCACTGTGCCGGGCCAAAATAGAGCAGTTTGTTTCAGTCTGCCGGAGTCGACTCGCTGCCGCGGCGCTAATCTGACGCTAACATCGGACTCCTTTCCTTGTGACTTCTATGTTACGCCGCTGCCTACGCCGCTACCGACAAGCATGCAAGAGGCTCAACTGCCGACGTCCCCGATAGACCCTGTATTGATCTGCCTCACACACACACACACCATACACCATCAGACACACACTGCGCCTTTGTGGTCTGATTACACTTCTAAAGCAGATTGCATAATGCATGCAGCAGAAGCGGGGCAGTGGAGATTTAGAACAGCAGCCTTTCTCTCTCTCATCTCGCTCTCTCTCTCTCTCTGTCTGTGTGATGAAGGGATTGGCATAAGAAAGGAGGAGGGATGGATTCGGGTCAGGGTGGAAGCCGCTGTGACTGATTAGGGCCGGACAGACAGAGAGGTCTTCCAGCCTGTTGACTTCTTCCCCTCCGCTGCTGTTTCTCCTCCATCACCAGGCTGAGTGCGGCTCCCAAAAATAAAACGCTGTGAAGGCGTGGGCGAGCGCAGGCGTGAGCAGCAACACCCCCCCCCCCCCCCCCCCCCAGATGTGTTTCAGGTGATTGATCACCGTCAACACAGTCATATTGGAATTATATGAGGCTAAACGGCGCCTGACACATCCTCAGAATAATAATTTCACAGATCTGCTGGAGGAATAAAGCAGGAAAGCTACTTCAGAGTGTGTGTTACATCTCAGTTTCGTCAGACACCACTTTTACAATCTCTCGTCCTTGTTCGACTCACGTGCCTTTATTTTGGTTATTCCAGTGTGGAACACGTGCTCCGCCTCACTCGGATCTCCTTCCACCCTCTGTAATGCAGCACACATTACAATTCACTGTGGTTTTAATGTTTAATGTGAGATCCTCTCACTCTTTACGGCCGTTATTGGGATGATTTGTATGCCACTCGGTCTGAATCAGACGTCTCATTACGTGGGAGAAAAAGCAACAAATTAAGTCGATGAAATATTCAGCGGCTGTCAATCAGCAGCAACAACGTTTCTGAAGGCATCACTCAGATTTTGTCACCTCATGACCTGAAAGTGAATGAAGAGAGGATCCACTTTCCCCCCCTCATTTTCCACCTGTCACCGCTTTGCTTGGAGCACTGAGACCTGCTGAGGGGTGTGGTGTGTGTGTGTGTGTGTGTGTCTGTGTGTGTGTGAATCTTTCAGGAAGCCAAGTCAACTTTCAAATCACATTTCATTGATTTCAAATAAGCCCCTCGGCATGATGTTACCTCCACCTTGCATTACTGTCAATAATGGGCATGTATGCATCCAGTATCCATGATGGTTCCTCCGCCGTGCTTTACCATATAGACTGGACAGTCATAGATCCAGTACCAGAGGCAGTAAACCAGCGCCTCCACTATATTTCACCAGCGACGCCTGGAAAATATCGACAGCCAGGCAACCCCACAGCATGATGGTTCCTCCACCGTGTTTTACCATTTATAGTCCAGACACTTATAGACGAGTTCCAGAGGAAGCACGGCCGCCCCGCAGCGTGATGATATTGTTAGACTGGACTTCCCTATGGACTCCATAAAGCGCCCTGTAAACAAACCGCTTTCCTATAAAGCTTCACTCGTGTTTGAGAAAGGATGAAGGAAGGGCACAGCACATGTTCACTGACTGTTTGCCACGAGCGTTGAATGTTGCTGAGTTTGCTGTGTGTGTGTGCGCGTGTTTATATTGAGGGGACCAGATCTTTCTGATAAACCGTGTCCCCGTCTGTCCTTCACAGGCCCAAGAGAGCATCTCTTCATGGAAGGATGCAGGATTAGATGAATGAAAGTGAACATGTTTTTTTTTTTTTTAAAGGGACTGAAGCATGATTACGCATGTTTTTTTTTTATGTTCCCATCATTCATTACGTAAGTGCAGCAGCAGCAGGAATGAAACGGACGTGACCTCGAGCTCCGGTTTGCAGTGCGAGGTTGTAAAAAGCCTAATCTGGCCGCTGGATTGGAGACGGGAGCCTGCAGTCTATTTGACTCGCTCCCTTTTAGTGTCTTCATTACATGGTCAATTATCTGGGCCTTAGATAACAGCACTTTCCCCCAGAGGACGATAAAACTCCAGCACAGGCAGAGGTGCTCCTGCATTGCGGGTGTAATAAGACTTTGACGACGGGCCGTTGGCTTCCAACGGCGTCCGAATGTGTCTGCGGGGAATCCGGACAACTCGCAGGGAAGTGAACCGATGCTGGGAACCCAACATCCTGTGACTCTGCTGCAGGACGGAGGCTGCAGCTGGTGACTTCCGTGAGCTTGTGCCGCCCTCGAGTGGAGATAAATGCACATTGCTTCAGTTGATGAGGGTAAGTTGAGGGATCTGTATCTGCTGAGTCATTTTGTGGGGCAATTTTCATGGCAGAAGAGCTAAAATGTCCATTCAGTGTAAAGGAAACTAGTTTACTTTTTTCTTTTTAAGGCATTTTATCTCAATTGTGGACTAGTTTCTGTAAAATCTGACTCATGATCCACTTTAACCTTCACCCAGTAGAATAGACAGTAAAGCAACCCAGCATGATGGTACCCCCACCATCTTTTACCTTATAGAAAAATGTGAATCAGAGTTTAATCTGGAAAAATCACATGAAGACTTGTGACATATGTGGAAAACTCATCAGACATCCGCCATGAGTGGAGGAAAGGACTCAAATTATTGACAGACCAGCTTGAAAGATGTCATTTCTTTTTGATGAGAGAGAAACGTGTGGAACACAGAAAGTCGGGAAACATGAACAACAAGTGAATCAAAGTAAACAGGAAACCACAGAGAGCATGGGCAAAAAGACCCCGAGATGCAAACTGGACACGAGACACAGAAGATGCTCAATATAGTATAACACAGACACACGATCACAATAATTATACTTCCATCAACCTTCTATGACCGCGGATATATATCCCATGGAAGTAAACCTACAGACAAAATGAGTCACTACATTTTTTTTTCTTGTGTTGGGTTCTGTTTTTATTTGGGGGTCCAACAGCTCAGTTTAAAACTTGACAGATATCAGTAGAATGTGGAAAATAAAAATCAGAAATGAAGACATGTCTGCAGACGTTATCCACACTACAGATGGAGGAATCCGATGGTTCCTTGGAGAATAAGTTTTGTTTTTGTTTTGTGAGGACTAATAGTCACTGAACTCTGATACTTGAGTTTCCCTGTCCTGTCTTTATACAGACTCCACTCAACACCAGAGGATGCTGTGGTTCTCTCAGAACCCTCAGATCTCAGTCATATAACCTCCAACAGATATGTTCTGAGAGTCTCCCTCTGTGGTGCATGTAGGGTCTTTCAAATGTTCAGAAGCACTTTCTAAGGTAGAAAGTTTCACCTCTTTTTGTTGGGTTTCAGTCATAACTCATCACAGGTCACATCTCACACTTCCTAGAGTGTGTTCTCACATTAACTCTCACATTTCTCTCTCTGAAAAGTCTTGGTTACTTTTGGATTTCAGTGTTTCTTTGACCTGATCAATTCCTCCAGTGCCAGAGGCAGCGGATCAGGGTAACAAATATAGGCTTGATGCATACCACATGATAATATATACTAAAACAAAAGTGTGCGAGCGTCGATTTTTCTTGTTTTCTTCTTGTTGTTGGTGTAAGAACAGAAAACATCTTTTTTCATGAGGTCAAGGGTTTTATTCCTTCAGTCTTCAGATTACTGAAATTTGCGCACATATGTGTTTATTGTTTAAGACGTTTATCTTGGAACCATAAAATGACAAAATCAAATTCAAATACAAACAAGTCAGTTTCTCACGAAGAATCTGAAATTGGACTATTCAGCCACAGTATGTCTCTTACAGACTAATGCTGTTTAAACCCTGTTGCTTCTCAGGATACAATATTGTTTGTCATAAACTCAGTATAATGGTTTTGCTTCATTGCCAGTGTGTGTTCCTCTAGAGATGAGGTAGATTAGCTTTCACAGCTATCTCACTGACACACTGTCTTCATATGCTGTTGAATTTCTGTCATGGAGGTCTGGGGCCTCAGGCTGTGTTTATGCAACATTTTTAAGTGAAAAGTCAAAACTCAGAGTCACTGGAAACACATTTTTTTTTTTAGAAAAACAGCGACCAGGGTGGAACCATGGTTTTGGTTGTGTGCGCAAATGCATAGACAATAACAATGTTTTCCTCCCAGCAATCCCACTAATTTGAAAGCAATAATGTTCGGGTCCTCAACATTGTTATTGTTCTCTGCACGCGTGTGTGTGTGTGTGTGTTTAAAACAACCAATAGTGCCAACTCATGGTCTGACAGGCTAACTACATCATTTTAAGCGTTTCTGCCTTTTCCGTGTAAACAGGCATTGTTTTCAAAACGTTGCCAGTAGATGCAGAACTTCCATCAGTCCTAAGGAAGCAGTGGACGCCCCCCAGTGGACGAATTAGATCCCTCAGTTAGTTCAGTCTCTTCTTCAATGATCCGTTGGGCAGGCGGTCGCCTCTTCTTGCAGACCTGAGGTTATGCGTTTGATCTACAAGGTGCCATTAATTAATTTTGTATTTTTGTGGAATTTTATGACTTTGCACTGAAGATTCTGTTTTTGCTTTGATCAAATGGTGAAGATGAAATTAAGTCGTTAAATACCTGGAATGCCAGGATGATTTACCGTGACGGATCGTCCCGTAAGTCTGACGCAGAATATGTCCAAAAATCCAAGAGGACTTTGTTCTGGTGACTTAATGGTTTCCTGGCACTCGCCAAACAAATACGCTGATTGCCTTTTCAGATGAGTCGATTGCAGTTGACCAGAAACGACTTGAGTGAATACGTATGTGACCGCGAGTCGGTATTTATTGGTGTTTTATGGATCTGGATTCGTTTGCACGCTCACCTCATGAGTCCCTGTCACCCCTGAGGAGACATCAAGCAGTGGTTGTGGAGACGAAGGCGCTTTTTCAGGTCGGACTGAGGTTATTGTTTGGCAAGTACGAGTTCAAGTGAGTTTTCTGGAAGCGGCGTTCATGTAAGTCAGTGTGGTGTCCCCGAACTGACATGAAAACACAGCGTGCGTGTGAGGCGCGCTGCTCAAGGCCACCTCGGCGAAGCGATTCAGGGAAGTGACGGCGTGTCCTCGGAGCAGATACCACCTACCGGCTCCGGCCTGTCAGGCCGCGGCCGCCGCGGGATGATCTACTGCCGCCGGGGAGCCCGCTCGCCTCCACTCAATGCGTGTGAGTGGCTACTGTATCTCTTCAATAGACGTTCCCGGTGATATGACCATAACAGATGCAGGTCATGAATCAGAGGTCCAGAACCACCCGGCAAGCTGATCTGTTCCACAGGTGCGACCGTCCGATCTCCTCTGGATACACAACACGAGCACATATACACAGGGAGAGAGGGAGTCCAAGCCCCTCCCCCCTCCTGGGTCCCCCCCCCCCCACCACCCCACCCTTCACGTAGGTCTACCGCCGAGCCTCGCACGGACCACACCGGCGACTCGTGCGAACCGGGCTGGTGAACGCAATGACCCCGTCCATTTCACCGAAGCCCAGCAGAAGGCGGAGGAGGGAGGGAGTGGGGGAGGGTGGGGCGGAACACTACGTGAGCGCAGCATATCAAAGCATAACTCTGGTTCCCCTTCACGCAAATTAGAAAAGCATCAAAGTCTGAAAAATAAGGATCACACATGTTTCGAATATGCTGAAATTTAATTGAGGGTGTTTTTGTAGGGCCCCAGACCAAGCGTTGAAGTGGTTAAATGTGCTTTTTTTTTTTTTTTTAATAGACACAGGTTGGATGAAGTGAAGAAAAAATAATTGAGGGTGTTTGCGGTTGTTTTCAGGCTCTCTTTTTGTTTTGTTTTCAAATAGTTTAATAGTTGTACTAGTTCCCTCAGCTGAACTGCTGGTCGTACCTGCAAACATTTGATCTGCGTCCAGAGGGACGGCGGAGCGGAGAGCGCAGATCCACTGATGAGGAAAACATTATGACCACCCCCGACGCTCCATATCGCCGCGGTACACACTACCGCACGCCATGCACGCTTCCACTGCCGGTGGTCAAACGTTCCAGCTCCAGTCAGAACCTACATCAACACGTTAAACAGCATCATTTACTCTATATCTGATTATAACCACACTGCAGTTTTAGGCCCTTTTTATGCCACAATTCAAGTGAAAATGCATCGTTTTGCCTTTTTGTTTAAGAAAAGTACACAGAAATGAAAAAAAAAAGTTTCTTATGAGTAAATGAGCTGTAATGGTGAATCTCTGTTTATTTTAAAGCCTCAGGTGTAGAAGTCTCTTGTCCCAACACCTTCAGATTATACCCGAGTGTCCCAGTAAAGGTGCAACTAGTTCTTTAATAGTAAATAATAAAGGTAACTCCAGTACTCCAGTTTGTCCTACAGTGTTGTTTCTGAGACAAAAAATATTCATGTACGAATGTAATTTCATCCAGATACGACTGGATCGACATGGTTCCTCGCTTCATGCCCGTCGACAGCTGAGACCTTCTGTGTTGTACCCATCAGAAAACTTGCTGTTCGTTGCCTCCTCTATGAGCTCCTAACTTTAACGTGATCTTCTTCGGCTATCCTTCATATAAAGTCGAATCCGGACAAGTCTGCTTATGGTAAAGATACACTCAGCACACACACTCACCTTTACCTTTAGTACTGGCGTCTTTGCTTCAACGTGGCGCTGGAACGTAGAGCTCTAAACAGTGCTGCGTTCAGAGTGACCTTCAGGCTGTAAAGATCACCCATTTCTTCTCAGATCTGACAGCGAGGAGTTTGAATTCCTGCTCTTAGTCACTGCAAAGTATTCTTAAAACTATAGAGTAGTAATTCTTTGTGTGCACAGTTTAATGTAGTGTAATATTCTTGACCCTGAGCCTTTTCTCTTGCTATCAGTTAATCTCTGAACTCTCTCAGGCCGGTGTGGTCCGGCTCGTTCTCACATGTGAATGAGCGAGTGTCCTGAGGGTCTGTTTATGATCTGATGGGAGCGAGATGAGCAAACCGTGCTCTCGCTGTGAATATAAAAGCCGTGAAGTCGCTGCCAAGCCAAACAAGTGTTGTTGGGCTTGTGGACTTTGTTTATATCACTTTGCGATGTGATCCAAGGTGCTGCAGATCTAATATTTTTCTGCTCCGGAGCCTCAACAGCTGCTGAAGTGCAGGTCTGAGCTCCCTGGTGCTTTCTTTTTTTTTTTCTCCTCTTTGCCAGTAAAGAGAGAGACGCTGCACACGGGCTGATCTCCCGCCTCCTTCGCCGGCTTGGATGGGAGAAACAGAATCTCATCTGGGGAGTGGAACACCCTCGTCGAAGCCCACCAAGGCATGTTCCTAGTAACCCAAGTAAGACGCCTGCTGGCACGGCATGAGACGCATAACTCCTGCATGGGAGTGGACCTGAGGTTTACAGCCTGGGATTCTTACCCAATTATGCCAGACTGTGGAGGAAAAGTGAGATTGGATTGTTCTTTTCCCTACAATGCCGTGACTTCATTTTGTACAATGAATTGGTAATGTCTGGTGTATTTTCTTATTTTATTTTTTATAGATACAACAGGGTGGATGAAGTGTCTTTTGTCACGTTCAGTCAGATCAGCACCCTGAAAAGTAACATGTGATACCCTGATGAATCAGTCTGATAAAGTAAAAACTCAGTATCATTCAGATATAAACAAAAAAAAGGTGGTAAAAGTTTATTTTCTTCACACATTATACAAAATATCACTTCAGTTTTTAAAAATGTGAGGTACGAAAACGAAAACAAAAGCTTACATGACAATAAATAGCCAAGAAGTGTGAAATAAGTAGACAGAAATAAATGACTGGTTGTGCGTTAACGTAGCGTTCAAGCAAATATAGTACAACTCAATCTGAGGAAAGGTGAAGCAAGTACATGAGGCTTCGGGGGGAGATACAGCTGATAAATAGGACAATCAGAAGAATAGTTTGTGTACATGGGAATCAAACTCTGATGGGTCGGTTTAGCGCTTCAGTGCCAGAGTCTGCTGGAGAGCACGAAGGCAGATGAGAGTCTGAGGGGTGAAGGTGACCAGAGCTTTAGGGAAATGCGCCATATGAACATTTCATCAGATACAATTCCTCATCAAGAGCTCACAATTGCTTTGAACAACCACAACAAATACATCAAACTCAACTAGAAAGCTCTCATCACAGTTCAGTTGTACTTGCAGTCGACTCAGCTCCCCGACCCCCCCCAAGACGCCGTCGCTACTGGGGACTGTTGGTGATCGCTTTGAGAATGTCACACGTGTTCTTCGAGACGACCTCTTTCAGTTTCCGGACCCGACGCGGGCTGGAGGCGCCCACGTAGCTCTCGGGCTGCAGGACGGCCATGCCGTCGTTGACGTTGCCCATGATGATGACCTGGCCCTCGGCGGCGGCGCCGGTGATGTTCGGGCAGGGGCAGTTCCAGTCCATGTTGACGAACGTCACCTCCAGGGGTTCCTTGCCGAAGAAGCGGAGGCCCATCTTCTCGTCCTTGAGGATCTCCTCCACGGTCACCAGCGCGTGGCCCGAGTCCTTCTCCTCCGTCAGCTCCGTCATGCGGCCGACGACGAAGTCGCTCCGGCAGAAGCTGGTCACGATCTTGCCTCGGGGCTTGCAGGCCTTGCAGTGGTGGTTCTTGGGGTACGGGCACGTCTCCTCGCAGGCTTCTTTGGACTCGAAGTTGTTGTCGTTGCCCTCGCAGCCTCCGTAGACGAAGGACTGGCACTGCCTCAGGGCGCCGCTGTAGGCCCACCGCGGCTCGTACGCCTTGCAGGGGCCCTGCAGGCTGGGGAGCCCGCAGGGGCCCGCCAGCTCGGGGCCGCAGCACTGCATGCAGTCTCATACGTGTCGAACACCTTCTTGAACTGCTGGCTGCTGTTGTAGCTGAGGCAGTGTGTGAAGGAGAAGCAGTTGTTGGTTTTGGGTTCGTAATACCAGCTGACTTTCTCCAGCTCGCTCCCGCAGTCCTCTGGGCTGTCGAGGGGTTTCTGGCACTCTTCGGGCGGGCAGCGGGTCAGGTTCTTGAGCTCCGGGGTTTTCAGTACCTCGGTGGGGAGGACGGTGAGCAGGTGGCTGGCCTGAACCGTGCCGGACGGGTTCTGGGCCTTGCAGGTGTAGACCCCCGAATCCTGCGGCTGGGCGTTGTAGATGACCAGCAGACCGATGTTGGTGACCACCAGGTTCCCCCACCTGATTGGGCCTCATGACGGCCCGCTCCACCCCATCAGGGAGCTGCTTCTCCCAGGTGATCTCGGGCCGGGGTCGACCCGTGACGTCGCACAGGAAGCTGGCCGTGTCGCCCACGTTCACCGTCTGGGGGACGGGGCCCCCGACCAGCGCCGGCGGCTGGGGCTCGGTGGGAGGCGGGACGGTGGACTGGAGGGGGGCGGTGGTGGAGCGGAAGGTGGTGCCTGAGGCAGCGAGGGGCTGGTGTTGGGCCAGGTCAGGTGGAAGCGACACGTGACCACGGACAGGGTGATGCCCTTGGAGCACGCCTCGGCGTCCATGTAGCACTTGTTGTAGTAGGTCATGCCGTCGGAGCGCAGGTGAAGTGCGGCTCCCTCTCGCAGCGGTCGCGGCACTTACACACCGGCTGGCCGTCCCAGATGTCGCACTCGGACCCCTGCTGGGTGCACAGGAAGCTGGCGCACGTCGCCTCCTTGGTGCCCTTCTTGCCGTCCACGGAACGGGCCGCCACGCAACTCCGATTCCCACAAACGTTCTGGCAGCACTTCTCGAAGGTCTCACACTCCTGGAAGAAGAGAGAGGAGGAGGAGGAGAAGAGGTCACAGAGGAGGAGAGAACCAGGAAATACCGTTACAATAAAACAGATTCAGTTTAATGTGGAAAAAAACCCTATTGGATTCCTTTAGCAATAACTTGACTGAACTACTAAACTACTGAACTTCTAAGCACATTTCTTCAAACAATAAAAATAATTCAGCTTTTTATTTATTCTATTTACGATCTATTAATAAGGAAATCAAAAAGTAAATTGACATTGTGGGTGCACTCAGTAGCCACTTTGATTTGAACCATTTATTGAGCAAATGACCATATTTGCTAACTTTCCTGTTCTCCTGAAACTTTAAACTTAAGTTCGAGTGATGCTGCGGAGTAAAGCTTGTGGAGGATTTCTAGAATTTGTCTAGAAATCATCACCTGTACACCATTGAAATAACAATTATCTCAAATGTGCAGTTACAACATGTGATTTATTACACCAAAATGCATTGAAAAAAATCGTCTTGAGTGCTTCTTTTTTTTTGGGGAATTAATATGTTTGGACAGCAGTAATGTGGTACGTCAGACATTAAAGGGAGAAACTCTTCAGAAGAGGCATTTTAAGGATGTGAGAAATACGTATATACGTTTTCTGACTTGTAAAATACTTTGAAGGCAGCCTGCTCTATATTAACAAGAGTTTATTAGTATTTTAACTGATTGCCCATTAAAAGGTTGTTAGAAAGGTTACACTGTAACTAGTATTTTAACTATCAATAGTTCTCTGCCTGCCATGCATTGCTACACCTGCTGCATATTAAAAACATTTTCGGAACAGATGAGGAGAATGACCCTGATTCTGAGCTTTTAGAACTCTGTGTCTCGTTACCTGGTCGGATTCGCACTCTCGTATGCAGGTGCTCATGGCGTCCACCCACAGGTTGGGGTTCACGTCGTTGGGGCAAACTCCCGCGTGGGAGTAGATGATGTGGGGCAAGACTGCGACCCGCAGCTCCATCCACACGGCCGCGAGCGCCAGGAACCAGATCCAGCGCGGGAACAGCATCCACCACATCTCCAGAGCGCGCCGGGGAAATCGCGCGTGAGAGAGAGAGAAAAGGGAGATTGTACTCTACTCTCCGAGTGAAGACAAGCAAGTTCACACGTGCGTGAGTCTGTGAGTGAACCCCAATGAGTTTCAGCTTGATCAGTCCAGTCCGGCAGCGGCGGCGATGCGCTATTTATACCCCCGATGCGCAGCCATCGCCGTTACCGACACTCGCCAAGTAACTGGCAAACATGACAAGTTCTCCAGGGTTGAAAAAAAAAAAAAATGAGAGAGAAGTCAGTGCTGGGCTTCTGTGGGGGCTGGTGGGGGCACCTGCCTGTTAGAGGGATCGCTGGTAACCCCGTTTAACCCTTTACGCGCCCCAGCGGCGCCGTGGCGCACCGCGCGTAAAGACGCACCGGGGAGAAAACCTCCCCAAAAAGGAGCTGGAGACTTCAAAAAGAAACAGAAAAGTATTCCTTAATGATTCCGACTGATGAAAACCACATGTCCAAGTTTACACATGTCAGAATGAATAACACGCTGCAGTTTTTATTGTTCCAGTGGAGTTTTACGCACAGAAATAGACTTCACGGGCAGATTGTACACAAACGTCGAGCTATTTAAAGGTGCAAACAAGTTAAATCTGTGAAAACAAGAAGACAAATCGAGTTCACAGTGATAATTACAAATGATACATTTTCTTTATAAATTGTAAATGTTTCTTCAGATTGTAAAAGTTTGCGAGATAAGTTTTTTTTTTTTTTTTTTTTTTTTTTCATTTGGTTGGAAGGTTTTTTGGAACAAATAATGGCCTGCATCACCCAGTCCTAATGATGAGAAGACTAATGTAAAGTTTTGGTATATTATATGCTGTATTGTGCAAATGTCTTGGACTGGTGTGATATAATGCCTCTTATGTAATGACATCAGGAAGGCCTCTGATTGGCTGCAGCTGAACAAAACAAGAACAGACATAAAGCCAGTGTTTATTATGAATCAGGTAGCTTATTGATAATGAATGTTTTTAGAGAAATAACATCTTCCGGGGTCCTGGAATTGACGATGTGGCCTCCACAGAAAAGATACAGGAAGATCTGGACCAGAGTAAAATTACAAAGGTTCTGTGGAAGTTTAGTAAAAAGAACTGAGGAGAAACGAGGCTGCTCAGAAGGCTGCAATGATTTTTCTCCAAGCTCATTCACAATTATTCAACAGCACTAAATATTTCTCAACATCTGCATGAAACCGACTATTGTAGATGAAATGATGCATTGGAATTTTTGGCAACATGTTTTCAATTAAACTAAAGGAATATTTATAAATTGTAGTCACTCCCTACATGACTCAAGTTGTTCTTAAAACGCAAAATATAAAATCATCACAGAATCTTTTCTTTTTGCTTTTAGATAAACTTGTTTCCAACATATTAATGTGTATCGTACACATACTGCCCTAAAGATATATAACTAGGGGAAAAACTGTCATCATGATCAGAGACATTAATGAAAATTGACTTCAGTTTATATAAATATAAAAACCTCTTAAATAAAGATTCTGAATTATTTTCTTGGGCTTTAAAACACTCAGTTCAATAAATGTATGATTATATAATTTTTAAAGACCATGTGAAGCAACACTGCAGAGGAGGAAACACACTGGCAGAAGAGCTGTGGGTTAAAGTCCAGATTCACTGGAGGGATTTCATTCCAAAACAACCCAATGAGAAAAAAATCCTTCTACAACCTGTGCTGAGCTTTGTGAGCATCTTCTCCCCCTCACATCACTTCCTGTTCCTTCCTATGGCGCGTGGCTCCGCCTCCTCATCCTCACTGGCCTATCAGCTCAGAGCTCAGAGGACAGGTAAAACATTTTGACTGAAAATTGAACTGTCTTCAGTGAAATGTCGTTTCTGCCTAAGGCAGAACACGACAAATCCTGCAATCAAATTCACCCAAATATAGCGAAACAATCATATCAGGTTAGTAGAAATATAAATTAATCAAGCTGATGTGATTTTTCCTTCAGTCATAAATTAAAGAACTTGAATAATTGTGTTGGTTGAAACTTCATCAATGAAATAGCAAGGATATTAATGTAAATATTACCTTTTTCATCTGACTGTAAATCTTGAAGATATTAAACTTCATTCAGGGTTAAGTCACTTTAGGCATTCTTATGATCAAGGCTGCAAAAAATAGTCCAATTTTTTTAAAATATGTTCAGAATCATTTTAATTGAAACTCAATTTAATTGGAGTTAACAACTGAATGTTTAAATACTTTGAGGAATTCAATTATTTGAAATGACAAAGAAATCTGTCAAACTTGGAAGTGTGTGTGTGTGTGTGTGTGTGTGTGTGTGTGTGTGTGTGTGTGTGTGTGGTGTGTGTGTGGTGGTGTGTGTTGTAGTAGTATCAGCAACTACAACCTTGTTTATCATTTATCTCAAAGCGACATCTTATTTTATCTTTCAAAGAGAATGTTTTGCCTCTGTTGTGACTGGAGAGGAAAAAACACTGAAATAAATAGAAAAAACTCTTGATGACCCTCGGACGGATGAATATATTCACACCTGAGGACCGTTTATAATTTGCAAATAAAAAAATCTATGGTGAAAGACCCAAACAAAATGACGGAGGCTGCTCCAGCTGGACAAATGAAGCAAAAGAGCTGAAAAACGCCGACATTGATAGAAATGGTGAAAATGCTAAAACGGGGTTCAATGCAATAATAAAGAGGTGAGCAAAGCCAAATCAAATAAAATGATCAAAATGGGTTAAAATCAGTAAAATATAAATAAAACGGCTTCTTTCACTCTGGTACATTTCCATCAGTGTTACTTCTTGTCCAGCTCAAACTAAACGTAGAGTGAAAAGTTAAGGTGACATGAAACTTGTCAACGTTACAAACATGAACATCTGATGTTCTGCATGTCGGGAGTCAAATAGTTCACTGTCTCCTGCAAACCAAACTGTATTAAAGTATAGAAAACATTTCCACCAAATGACTGATGCTTCACATCATTGATCCAACCTGTAGGAGACAGCATGACCCTCGGATCGCTAACAGATCCAGTAGTTTAGACGGAGAGTCATCTTTTCAGTGGACTCTTCCCAGTTCCCAAACATTCAACAATCTCATTAACTTTATTTGAAAACGTTCTCATCAGGATCCATAAATGAGACACTGAAAATCTTCTGAATAAACCATGGAAAGACGAGGAACCTGTATCAGGGGTTTGTTTAGAATCGGTCAGTAAGGGGTCTGGGCTGGACTTTGAATGACTTGATGCGGCCGCCTCCTCCTCCTCCTCCTCCTCCTCCTCCTCCTCCTCCTCCTCCTCCTCCTCCTCCTCGCCAAGTGCGTCGTCAATGAGAAAAAGTGTCCATCACTCACAGAAAGAGAAGAAAGAGACTTCTTTCTGTAGAGAAAATCTGAGGTGTTGAGTGTTTCTGTTGGGTCAGATGTTCTTTCGCCCCATCTAAAGTCAATTGTGAAAGCTGATGACACACGCACATGCATGCACGCGCGCGCACACACACACACACACACGCATGTATCCCAGAAGACCCCTGAAAGAGCACAAACAAAGCAAACTGTGAAGTCGCCCCATCATCTACAGTCTGATCAAGTTTATTTATCCTGACTGGGTTTTCAGCTGCTGTGATTCTGTAATGACACTCAAGTTTCTCTATCAGGTTAAATCTATGTGCTGAAACACCTGGTGTGGTGTGTGTGTGTGTGTGTGTGTGTGGTGTGTGTGTGTGTGTGTGTGTGCTCGCTGAGTCTCAGATGCTCAGACTGAGGCTGCCCTCTAGTGGCTGCCTGAAGGAATTACACACTGGTTTATTTACCTGAACTCTGGAGTGATTCACTCACTGATAGAGACATGGAATAAAGTATTGATCAACTTCATTTCAACACTGTTTAAGTATTAATTTGATTGATGCTGGTTGAAGAATCTGTGAGGTTTAAAATTAATATTTGCATTGAGAGAATACTGAAATAAAGCCTCCCCTGTGATTTTTGTGAAGGGTTCTCTTTTTAAGTGTGAAAATCAGAGTGCAATCAAGCTCACACGGTGCAGTTACACTGTTAAACAACCAAGTGTGTCACACTGAGATACACACCATTGGTGGGTCAAATTCTGTGTGAGACTCATCAAAAGACACCATTGGACAGCCAGATTTGGCATGTTGGACTCATGACACACACCACTGGATGTCTCATGGTTCATGCTCTTTCCATGTCACGTTACTCTCATCATGTGGAGGCGGCACGCATTGTTCTGTCTTTTTAATAAAGGCATTTCATATGTCATAGTTGGTGGTACAGAATTCAAGTTTTATAGATTTGGTTCACAGAAGAATCACGTTTCCCTAAGTAAGACAGTTCTTCAAAAAGTAGCTTAAATAAAGTACAATACAAAAATAGGTGGGTTTATCACAAAGATGTAGTTTTTTTTCTACGAGGAAGGTACAGTGGCACAGTATTTGTCTTTGTAGAAAAAATACAATAAAAAAAGTTCCTCCTTTTGTTTGTTCTTTTTTTTTTGCAGCAGTCGATTGGAAAAAGATACATTCACTGGCTTTCTCTATCCCACTGGCAGAAGGCACTAACGAGACTTGGAACGAGTAGCGTTTGCACATATATGGCTTTTTTTTTTGTTTTGTTTTGTTTCCTATGAGAAACCACACGGCGGGCGGCGGGAGCCTCGCCGGAAGCTTCTCGTCTTCAACGTCCTCACGTCGCTTCCGACGAGCGCGACCCGGGTCTGCAGCGAGAGCCCCGAGCGTGGAGGGCCCTGAGGGCCCGACCCGCAGGTCCGGCGCGCGCGGCGGCCTACTGCG
>NC_043752.1:4890533-4898033 GCF_902148845.1 Salarias fasciatus | reverse complement strand
ATAATGAGGCAAAGTTCTTGAAACTCTGTCCCTTAAAACTGCTGCGTGCAATTACCATTTCATGTTGAAGATTTAAAAAAACCCCACAACTTTTTACAGATCAGAAAGACAAAGACATGAGATTCAAAAACTCATCATGTCAGAATTCCATGTTTGACTGCAAGACATTTTGGAGCCTCATCCTGATAAAGCTGGAAATCTCAGTTTTGAGTGATTTTTTCCCATCTGGTGCTGTACTTTATGAGCAGAACTTTTAAAAGATGTCAAGAAGTGTTGTGGACAAGACCAAGATCCAAGACCAAGACCAAAGCATCCCAAGTCTCCCAGGTGGGAGACTGAGTAAACACCAAGATCTTGTAAATATGGCCCTGAGAACTGTCTGGAGACCAAGACTCTCGAGACTCTCCGTAAGTGTCATATTCTTTTATTAATTTTTTCAACCGAAACATATGTTTTGGAAAGAACCTTCAACACACCAAAAACAACCTTGTGAAAACAGTAAATCAGATAAAGTGCCAAACACCAGGACGTATTTAGGAAAAAACTCTGTCATTGTAAAATTAAAAAAACAAAACAAAAACAACAGTTTCTTTGTGCATGTCTTTTCTAAAACAGGGTATGTTGCTGAGATGATGGACCTCATTTTTGAAGAAATCTTCAAGGATCCGGCTCCATACACAGAGGCAGTCCTGGCCTTCCCCATTCCAGAGGACCTCACTGCACAGTTCAGCGGCCTGACACAGAGGAGGTCATTGCCAGTCATAGGCTGGCCCTATGTTATGGGTTATATGTAAAGTGTGTGATGTCAATAAATGCTTGTCTACAGAAGTGACTCTGTGATTACATGAATGATATACAGACCAACAGCTTTTGGAAGAAATATGCAGTTTTACAAAAAAGCAAAATCAATTCACATTCATCACGTTTTGTTACAATTGCAAGATTATGCTCACTGAAGCAAAGTAAGACTACATTTTGATTTAGATACAAAGCATAACATACTGGTGTATTCCTCTCAGCCGTAGAGGACCATCGTCAGCATATAGTATATATAGCATATAGCCAGTATATTTGGCAGGCATTCTGCAGAGAGTACACATTGAGGCAAACAGGCTCCAACCCAGGATGGTCCACCATACAGGACGGCTGCTCCTCCACCTCCCACAGCCGTCTGGTAACCTACAGGGAATTACAGAAGGTAAATGTATGTACTGTATTTTATACTATAAATGTAACATGTAGCCTAATCAAGACACATTATTTTCAGTTTGGGTATGGATGAAGCTACCTGTGGTATCTCCAAACAGCAGATATTCTCAGCTTCTGTGGGCATGGTAGCACAGTTTCCACAGGTGCACCTATCCAATGAGAAAAGTGAAAATTTCAACAAAAAAATGAGTGGACAAACAGAAGTGGATCAGAAGTAACCTGAGCCTAATAGCCACTTTAGGTGCAAGAAATATCTAATTTATAGCATGTGACTAATGTGAACATGGAGAACAGTGTAGTTTACTCAACACTGTGCACCGACTCCAATTATGAAAACTGACTAAAAGATTATTGATACAGGCATATTTACGCTAAATTAGTACATAATGTGAAAAAGAAATGGCAGGGAGCTGTTATGACAAACGACTCTGCTCTAAACATCACAAAACAAGATTTTTTCTGGCCTTCTTTGTCAACAGACAGCGGAGGCTTGTAACAGTCCTCTGACGACATACCTTTTCTCCATAATCTGCAAGAATACAGTCATGAGCGATAAGGGGCCTCTCCTTCTGGGTCAGACTCTGGCTCAAATTGGTATGGCTGAACCACAGAGTTCATAGCAGACAGGCCGGCTCTGCGTGTGTCAACATTACAGCGTGATACCAGAGCGAGAGCCTCTCCCATATATGGTGTGGAGGAGGCGTGGTCAGAGAAGCTTATTAGAATGTAAAGCTACTGACCAGAAACAGCCTGTTCTCAGCAGAGCTCAGGAGAGGGGACTTCAGGCTGGCTGAAGTCCAGGAAAAAACTGGATTTTTAGGCAACAAACATCAAATAGACTGGTATTGGACCTCTGAGACCCATTGGAACTTGCTGAAACTTACCATAATATGGGACCTTTAAGACTGAATTCATGGAATTCTGATTATTATACAGAGATTAGAACATTCCGTTTCCAAAATATCTAGCTTATTAACACTGTTTTTAAGAATGAAAAGCTGAAGTTTTGAAGCTACATCCCCCGAAGGTTCGACTCAAAATGAAGAATTTGAGGTATTTTTCTCATTTATTCAGCACGTCCAGATAAACGGTTCCTGGTTAAGAATGAATTTTGAAGCATTTTCTCCTCCTGGTGGCAAAATATGTTTGCACTGAGGGATTTTATTGACTCAAATGCTAATAACTTTTTGTAATTACACTAACATTTAATTAGCCAAATCAATTTTTGTTGTTTCTCTGGGGGGGATTTTCATATTACTTTTTGCCCATCTAATGTTCTGTCTCTCTAAGAATGCTACTACATAAATAATTCATGATTTCATTGAGTGATTCTCCCTGTCAAATCGACATTTAGCCACAAATTGCACGTAATGTGTCAAACTGTGCTGAGAGTCCACCGAGGAGCGCAAGAAGGAGGAGACACAAATTCCACCTGTCGGCATAATTAGCTCCGTGTTTCGCAGCACATCAACCAGACGGCTCTTCCTCCTGCTCCTCTTCCTCTCACATCAGCATGCAGCACCCCCACCCTGCCCCCCCGCTGAGGCCTCCATCAGCGGCCGGTCGACACGAAACAGCCTCGCCGTGATCCCTCAGGGGGAAACTCCGGAGAAAACACAGCGTGGAGCCACACAGCCCAGGAAAACAAGACGTTTCTGTCAAACCTGAGAAAAATTCCTTCCACGTCTTATTTTTAGCTCCAAGGAGCGCTGGGTGGAGGAAACTTCCTCTGTTTAGCCTGCCAAGTCAAGTTTGAGCTTTAGCATTAGCATCATATGAGGCTCTCGTGGAAGTTAAGTTTTCTACGAAGCAGTTCACTGTTACCTCCACAAACCTGACTGTAACATCCAATTAACAAATCACACAAAAGCAGCAAGTACTTTTAGAAAACGCAGTGGAATTCTTAATAACAATGCTCCATTTTGGTCCGTTTTAATTACTTCTGCATACAATTTTGAGGGTTTCTGGTGTGTATTACGTTCTGCATTCTTGCATGTTCCAGGTTTCTGGTGTTTTCCGGCCTGTGACTGGATTCCAACACACACAAGCACGCACGGCCGCCGCCCGCGGCGAGATTCAAAACTTTTCCCTCCTATTTCTTTTCACTGACCTATTTGCTGACGCTAATCCTAATCCTGGCGATTCGAAAATGTCATCTTTTTACGCGATTGACTCATCATGATGAATGCAGTTAATATTGACAGTCTTGAAAATAACAGAAGTTCAAACAACCAATTCAAAATGGGGTAACTATGGAAATTAAGTGATTAATCATAATGAAAAAAATCAATCTTGTGATGGCACCAATATCAAATTTTTATCTAGTCTTACCTGATTTTCAACTTTATTCATTCTGTTTGACGAAATGCTCAAAGGAATTTCATTCTTGGAGTAATACAGCTCCTTTTTCTAAGACCTGTCTGCATGCTGGCCGTTTATCTTGGTTGTTTCTCAGCTGCTTCTTCTTGTGTGTGTACGCGCGCATGTGTATGTTTTATGTGTGTGTGTGTGTGTGTGTGTGTGTGTGTGTGTGTGTGTGTGTGTGTGTATTCCCTTGTTGCAATACAACAGCATGTTTTCTAATAACTGAGCTAACAGACTGAGAGTGCCCCTTAAACCAGCTGCTGTTCCACTTTTAAAACCCAGCTGGGACACACACACACACACACACACACACACACACACACACACACACACACACACACACAGAAATGGGCATATGGCTGTATATAGCGACAGTAAATATGGTGCTGTCCATGGTGCTGAAGTATCAACCAAATACAGTTACAAAATAGTTTGTATACCTGAAACACACACATACACACACACGCAAATACACACACACACACACACACACACACACACACACACACACACACACACACACAGAAAAGGACAAACACAAAACACATATAACAAAACAAACCGTGACGCTGTCCATGGTGCTGAAATATCCACTTAATAGAGTTACTAAGGAGTTCGTATGCCTGATACTCAAGATACGCACACACACGCACATACACACAGTTTGAGGGGTTAACAGCAGTGTGTGTGGTTACAATGAAATCCCAACTCAGTGTATGTGTTCCTTGGTTGAAGCAAAAGAAAAGTCAGCATTTTTTAGTTTTGTGTCCTAATACTGTCTTTCTGTGTTACAGACTGAAATCTGTTTTGTTAGTTTTAGTGACGAGCTGCTGTTCTTCAAGTTAAAGCTTTTATTCAACACTGATCGCAGATTCCAACAGTCTGGTGTCCAGAATAGTTCTGAGGTTTGACTAAAATCAAAAATGAAGTCTAAAATTAATCTACAAATGGCCATTTTATTAAAATATTGGCTTTTTAATATTAACTATGACCCAAAGTATTACTTTACTGGTCTTTATTTTATTATTGGTTCTTGCAATGTCTCACTAAAAACTGTAATCAGAGAATAATTTTCAATAAATTGCTCAGCATTTGAAGCATTTCAGGTTATTTTTAAGATAATATAAGCAATGTGATCCATGACTAATAAAATAGTGCTGGCTCAGTGTACAGAGGAGGACTGAACATTGAAGAACAGAAAGGCAAACAAATGGAGCTCCTGTTCCGGGGAAGTTTTTTATGGCGAGGTGTGGAGAGTTGGAAGCCTCACAGGGACACTGCTGCAACTCATCCTGTCCACCAGCTCTGAGTGTGTGTGTGTGTGTGTGTGTGTGTGTGTGTGTGTGTGTGTGTGTGTGTGTGTGTGTGTGTGTGTGTGTGAGAGAGAGAGAGAGACATTTTTCTATCAGCTTCTGTAGAAAGATTTGAATTAATTCCCTAAATATCATTTACACTGAGATCTGCAGCACCTGAACTGGAACCTGCTGAGCTGCATGTGCGCAAACATCTGTGCAGGCTGTCGTGTAAAACCCAGATAAGCTTATCTGTGTGTGTGTGTGTGTGTGTGTGTGTGTGTGTGTGTGTGTGTGTGTGTGTGTGTGTGTGTGTGTGTGTGTGTGTGTGTGTGTGTGTGTTAAGATGCAGGGGGAGTCCTCTGAGATTTGAGCTTTCTCTCAGCGTCCCTCAGCTCCGAACCTCAGGGGAGCAGAATAGAGGAGCAGAGGGACGCTGCATCAATAATTTAACATGCAGTGCTGGAATCTGTCCCCCGTGGAGGGGTGTGCAGGGGGGAGGGGGAGGGGGGGGGTGCAGAAAGTGGGTCCAGACAGAGCCACAGACTGATGAAGAGGAGGACGAGGAGAGTCTGGGGAATTTGGAAACTTTTCCCGTGCAGAGTAGAAAGTTTGTGATGTCGAAGCTCCACATCAGAGCTGATCTCTTTCTCATTTCACAACAACATGCTGCCAGCAGATAACTAACTTAACAACCGGCGGTCCTGGACCCGTTTGGAGGAGCTGGAGAAAATCAGCCTGTTGTGTGAGACAGAACCAGAGGTGAGGAGTCAGGACAGTAGGGATACTAACACAAGTCAATTAGAGAGAGAGTAAAGCTGAACAGACACCCAAACTATCTCTGCCATTACTTTAGTTTCCCCCCCCCAAGAATAACAAGAATTTCCACCCAGAATAACACCTATTATTTTTTTTTTCAGATCAGAGTTTATGGCTCCTCTCAACCTCGTCCAGTTTCAGAGCACTGTGACCTTTCCAACAGGTACTTCAAGTCTAAATTAACATTGAAGTCAAAATCCTCCATAGCACAGGCAATCTGAGGCGACTTCTGCTCTGATGTTGTAGCTCGGTTCGCACAATGTTTTCATGTCAAAATGAAAAACTTTCATTGTTCTTTGAGTGTCTTTTTACACAACAATGTTGCTTGGAGCCACTGAAAATGCAGCTTGTTGAAATCCCACAATTCTGCTGAAACATTGGAAAACACAACTGTTTTGAAATTCTGCTACTGAGCTATGGTGAATAGTTGTTCTGCACATGCTCAGTGGATGGATTATAACAACGGTGTATATTGTCCTGAGACTTTTTAGTGTTGACTGTCACCATAATAACAATCCAACATGGTCATCTGCCCAAATGACCGTCAGTGTACTCCCATTGTTAATGTTTATAGTGTATTGTTCTCGCATGTGTTTGTGGTTTCATTACAGAAACAAACAACAATGCCAACTCCAGCATGCTAATTCAATCGTTTTCAGTGTTTCTGCCATTTCTGTGGAAGTGGGTGTTGTCGTTTTTTTTTTAAAAGCAAGGCTTTTCTGAAATGAAAACAGTGCATTTAGATGTATGAACAGGGCCTAACATATGTCAGAATGAACCAGACTAACAAGAGGCTCACATCCTGGGGATGGTTGTGCTTCTTCTATACTGTGAAGGTCAATGAAGTACAGAATAAAATGGGAAAAATGAGGAAATGGTGAAAAAACAAAACAGAAATAAACATTTGTTTTTTTTAGAAAAAACAATAAGTAAGCTGAATGTGACGTCAATATTTGCAAGGACTTTGGTTTCTATTGAAAACTCAAATCATTCTGTCTCCGCTCCATCCAGCAAACCAGATGTCCTCCTTTGTTCCCGCCATACTAGCAACAGCCACTAGGGGCAGTGTCAGCTTGAAATATGCTCCTGGGGAGGTTTCATGTACAAGCTTAAGGATGTGTTTTTGTTTGAGGATGTCTGGAAATGATGATTCTTTCATATGATGCGTGAAATGAGTTTTTTTGGGGATGAACTCGTGTATCTCTTGACTCGGCAGGTGAAAAAAAAAATGGAGGTGAGCAGAATGCATGGCGGCGTGTCCGTTGTTCCGGACATTGTCACAGAGGTGAAGCTGTGAATTTATCCGGCGATCTCTGCTCCCTCGCCGGCGGTCCGAGCCCGGAGAGTGAGATTTCTGATAGCAGCCATCAGATAAGGTTTTCTCTGGCAGGATGTTTGGATTCAGACATCCAGGAGGAGCTGAGATTAGAGCTCCGAGCGCTTCCTCATCTGATCAGGACGCCGTCTGTGAGGTTATATCCTGAGAAGGAGGGCGAGAGGGAGCAGGTCCTGAAACCACTGCAGGGATTCTGAAGTCCCCCTGAAACCACCTCCAATTCACTCATTAACGCACCATTTACGCAATGTTTTCAAGTGAAAACAGAACATTTTTCTAGCAAAAAATTATGCGTTTTCACCTGAAACGTCATGAAAATCGGGCCTCAGCTACGTCACGGAAGATGCTGTGAAGTGTTGATGTTGACTCTTCTTAAAAGAAAGATTACGACAAAAGAATCAGCAACAGGGCAGCTGAGATGAACTCCTGACTTGCAAAGTTAGCAAGTTAACCGCTAATTTAATCACCTTCATGCTAATC
>NC_043752.1:4805533-4885533 GCF_902148845.1 Salarias fasciatus | reverse complement strand
ACTGAGGGGGAGGAGGAGGAGGAGGAGGGCATCAGAGGAGACTCTGTCAGCTCTGTGTGTGACTGGAAAGGACATCAGTGAGGCTGTGCACATGTAAGTTCAACACCCAACAAGTGTTTACAGGAGAGGTATTCTGAAAGCAGCAGCCTAATTCCGCATGAGAGCAACAGAGCCTGAAATCCAGAGGGAGCTTGGTAGCGTTTGGCTTCACGGGGAAGCGTTGGGTGCTCACTGCTGCTGTTTCTCACTGTTTTTTTTTTTTTTTAAACTGTTGTTGTTGCACAGGGTTAGTCCACATTGCACCAGCTCAGCTTCTCCTGTTTCCTGTCAGAGATCTCGGACACTGGAGCACCACTAAAAGATGCTGTTTTGTGTGTGTCGGTGTGAGTTGGTGGTGGGAAAGGTTGAGTGGAGTTAAAGTTGTTCTGCAGAGCAGCAGACGTCTCCTTGTGTTTTGTTCCATTATTTTGTATGAAGTAGTGTCATACAGCCTGCTTTTTGTGTTGATGTGATTTGGTGATGCTTGATGTTCAAAGATCTGAAGCAGCGCTCTTCACACTCTGTAGTAGTCTAAAACCTACTTGGATAAAGTGTGTGATGCACTGAGACAGTTCATCCCACAGCTTCGGGCTCTGTCCCCTCCGAGCCTCCGGTTAGACGTTGGTACCTCAGCTGACTGGAGGCACCGTGGGGCCAGACCTTTCAGAGATCTAAAAACAAAAACCTGTGTGTTTTAAAGATAGACTGGTTTCATTAAAACCACACCGGCCACTGAGAAGGAATGTAACGGAGGAATGGAACAAAGGGATGCACTTTCAAAAACTCAAGATATTCAACACAGGGAGGGAAATGAGAGTGAAGCAGGAAAGAGTAACAGCATGAAATCATCAGAAAGCAAATATTAAAAAGATCTTTGAATCATTCCAGTCATCCAGGGTTTTTTGTCTTCTGTTTTTTTAGTATAAAGTCACTAAGAATTTGTTCAGAATTTTGAAGTCTGCCAATTTCTAGTGATGGAAATATAAAAATAAAATGGAATGAAATGGAAAGTGAGAACAGAAAAAATAAATAGAAGCGTGAAGGAAGATCAATAAAAGAAAACAAGTCTAAAAATGAGCCTGGGAAGAAAATGAGTGAGGGAATAGAGAAAATAGGACAGGGACCAACCCTGTAATAACAAAGCAGGAGAGGAATCATGGGGAGGGAGGGAGGGGAAAATGGGTGATAGGGGCAGAAATTGTGAGCAGGAGAGAGACAGTTTGTGAGGAACCAATGGGAGAGGAGAATTGGCAGACAGAGGTGAAACACAGAAATGAAATCCACAGTAATCATAAAAATTATAAACTTAAGATGTATTAAACAGCCCCCACTGCATCATCTGAAGTCTTTGATGGAAATGCATCAAATTTATAACGACAATAAATTGAAAACCTACATTTATTGACATTGTATAAACATTTTACACGACGTTTTCCATAATACACTTAAATGAATAAAGGAAAATTTCAAGTCCCCCCCTCCTTTTAGGGGTTTTATCATTTTATTTTCAGTCTTCAGAATGACAATCTGTAAAATCAAAGTGGAAAATTGTTCAAATCCAGAAAATGTGATAAACTCCCACAATGAATAAGCCATAGAAATTCAGTAATCTTTGAAGCTAACAACTACAATGAATTAATTAAAAATCTAGACTAACAGGTACACTTTTGCTGATATAACATCCAAAATTGCTCATATAAAGAATACATTTGACATTAATTGCCTTAAAAAAAATTTTCATTAACAAAATGGAGGCACATTCATCCTCTAGGTTAAAGATCGACATTAATATTGGTAACAATTGGGAAGAACACAAAATATACAAGAAGATATCAAGCAGAAAATACTTAAAAGGAAAAAACAACCAAAGCAACCACTGCCAGCAGCGTTCCTTCCTGTATTGTCTCCCTGGTTTGAGGCTCCCGGACTTCCCCTCCGCTGTCGGCTTGCTGCTCGTTGCCCTGACCTGTTCCACCTGTGTCTGATTGTCATCACCTGGTGGCAGCAGCAGTATTTCTAGATTGGGCTTCTGTTCGGTGTTGTCTGACCAGTTGGTCTGTCGTCTCTGTTCCAGTCTGAATTTTGTTCGAAGCGTGGTTTTCACCGCTTTTTGAGTTCCCCTGCCACTCCTGATAACTGTTGTTTTTTTTCCGCCACTTGTATTCTTCATAACAAAATGGAAAAAAAAGGCATTTGAAGTGTGAATTTTGAACAAAGCCCAAGAATTATTTTGAGCCAATGTGTGCTTCCAATCGATTCCTTTGACTTTTTGTAGTTTGAATATTTGACCGTTAGTTTTCCCTCTGAAACAAACACACAGGAAGTTTGCATGAAATGTAGGTGACAAAGAAAGTTTCAAAGTGAAAACAGAAAACTTTTGCTGCATTTTGGGAATCCATTTACACGAAAATGCTTGAAAATGGAAGCGTTTTGAAAACAGGTCCCAAAGTCCCATGCTAACGACACTGTTGTCAGTTATTTTAGCTGTGTAGTTATCGGTGTTTCTACTGTTTCCGTGTAAACAGGATACTTTTCTAAAGTAAGAAACACAAAAACGGTGTGCTTTCAGTTGAAACGTTGTGTAAATGGGGCCTAAGATGAAAAGTTTCAATTAGAGGGAAACTATTAGTTTGAATTGGTGCAAAAATATATTAATATCAGCTTGTCTTTTCTATTTGCTGCTGCTTTGTTAATGTTTCTTTGTAAAGACACTCTGTGTGTGTGTGTGTGTGTGTGTGTGTGTGTGTGTGTGTGTGTGTGTGTCCAGGAGGAGGGTGGCTGGTATAACACAGTTCTCTGTTCATGCCAATACTGTCTGTATTTGTGAGGAGCCACCGAGGTGGAAAATGGGCAGAATATATATTGAGAGAGAGGAGGCGGCTAAAGATCCGTGTGAGGTGAATGGAAATGAGAGAAAACTGGAGGGAGTGAGAGAAGGCCGTGCGAGTTTATGGCTCAATAATAACAGTCTATTGTTCAGGAGGAGGTGGCTACTCGTCAGGGACAGTAATCTGCTCTATTTATCCTCTCACATTGAGCTGCATTGTCATAAACATGGAGCAAGTCCATATTTAATAAAGGGTGTATTTTTTAAACCTCAAGGTGGCGCCGTTACAGCACAGTCTGAGGCTACAATGATTAGCTGTGAATATCAGTCTGAAGATGAAGATTTCTGACTGGAATAAACACATAACCTTGGTTTTTGTTTCACGATTGAGTGCAGTGATGTTTCTGAAAATAAATAAGCGCTCCATAAGTGAGATTAAGTACAAAACCATCCAGATGTGCTGGATCAGAATCTCAATTATGACATGCTAAGATAAGCCACCAGTAGTTAGTTCACGAATGAAGACGTGAGATGCTAAAGCTAATGCTAACAGTGAAGTTAACAATCAGCTCATGAGTGGCCAAGTTTTTGCTCCAGACTCCCATGAACACAACAGAGTTACTAATTTATTCATAGCAATCAGTCACCGCTACTATCTTGCTGCTCCGAAAGTGGTGTGTCTACAGTAGCAAGAGCACTTTATCACGTGTCGGCGGCTGTGTTTTACGAGACGGCGCTCCTGTTGAGCTCCGGTGAGGGAGCGGCAGAGCAGAGGACGGGCTTTCAGGGAGCAGAAGAAGAATGAGGCAATAAGCAGCTGCAGTGTTATCAATATCTGTCCGGCTGCCTGCCCGCCGCTCTCAGCTCCGCGTGTTTGAGGAATAACTCTTCCAGTCCGAAACCCAAGAGAAGTTCCAGCCCTGCAGCTTCTTCTCGAGCTCCCACAGCAGCCACACAGTGTCCAGCTCCACTTCGACATCAGCCGGTCTCAGCCTGAAGGCAGAACGCCAAAGTTTCACTTTGGATTTCACTGACTCTGGATCTTCCACTGTTTAATCCAGATCATGTCAAACAAATAAAAACTTGAGCTGATTCCAAATGACTGCACCTGCAGCAGGTTTACATGCAGTTTTTGCATCAGATGATTTTACAGAGGCAAATGAAGTCCATAAGGTTTGGAGTGATTGAAGTGTGACATCAAATCAGAAAACACTCAGTGGTGAAGAGGCTTATATAAACCAAAAATTCTTCCAAGGCCCCGTTTACACATCGTTTCAACTGAAAAGTTGTTTTTTGCGTTTGCGTTTCAGAAAAGTTTAGCAAATTCATGGTGAAGTTTAGAACACAGTGTCAGAAACACTGAAAAATTATGTAGTTAGCATGTAAGGCCATGAGATGGCACTGTTGGTTATTTTCGTGATGAAAGCACACAAATGGCGGGTTTGGGGGTCCTGCGCTGGAGCCCCAGCAGTCATGAACTTTGACTTTGACTTCTCCTGGTGTGGGCGGCCCCACTGGTGGTGTTTCCCATGATGCTCAGTGCTATGCCATGTATCCTTTTTTGTGTGAAACAAAATGGGAGTGTGTCTGTTTGCATGTGTGTGTTTGCGTGTACACCTGTGTGTGTGTGTGTGTGTGTGTGTGTGTGTGTGTGTGTGTGTGTGTGTGTGTGTGTGTGTGCGTGTGTGTGTGTGATTTTCTGAACAGAAATTGGCCTTGTACAAGCTTTTTGCAAAATTCCAATAGTTAAAAAAGATAAGTTGTTTGTCTTTCATCTCAGAGAAACAAATTCTTCATTGTTTTCTTCAAGTTTCAGTGAAGCTGTTATGATGAAATTATTCTGGGAAGAATCATGGCCAATCATGAACAACATGACAAGTCTACTGTTGATATAGTTAAAGTCACTGTGTTGTTTTGTCTGATCGGCCCGTCAGGTTTAATTA
Source organism: Salarias fasciatus (assembly GCF_902148845.1). Classification (NCBI taxonomy): domain Eukaryota; kingdom Metazoa; phylum Chordata; class Actinopteri; order Blenniiformes; family Blenniidae; genus Salarias; species Salarias fasciatus. Next base: position 4,880,724 of record NC_043752.1, on the reverse strand, counting down.
AAGTACAAATGATGCAAAAGTCAGCTGTGAAAGCTCCATAATGATGAGTTTGATCTCGATTTGCACCCTGAGACTTGTAATCTGGCATTATCACACACAAACCGTCTTAGTTCAGCCAATCAATACGGGACATGAGTCTGGTTTGTAAGTGCTGATAGCGACTGTGCAGCCTGCGCCCATGTAGCACATGTTTGGTCCAGTAACCTTGATAATGAATTCTATTGACTTGCTGCTCACCGACTGTGACTGATGATTCACGACCGAGTCCTTCCTCATACTTTCAGCTTGACTGAACTGCAAAAACAAACTCTGTCCAACTGATTTGAAAATGGAGACATTCGACTCTGGAGTTTGAATATTAACCTTTTCGTTTATCTTTCTGTGAGGGGAAAATCTGGAAATGTCAGTATGGGCAAGGTGTTCCATTACTGAAGTGATTTCATTAGTTGTACAGTAACTGAGCTCACTGTGGCATGGCACTGATGTACGATGTTCAGAAAAGCAAAAGAGACAGGAAGCTCAGAGACATGAGTTTTTAGTTAGTTTAGAGTCACTAGCAGAAATCCAACTTGGTCGTCTGTCCATACAAATGTTGGTGCACTTGCCTTTCTTAATGTTTACAGTCTATTGTTTTCTGTCGCACATTTCAGTCAAACTTTATTTGTAGAGCACTTTTCATATTCATCAAAAACAACACAAAGTGCTGAACAGCAAAATCAGTCATAAAAACACCAAAAAAACACAACATCAATCAGGGTCGTATGGATGTGCGTGCGCGCGCACACACACACACACACACACACACACACACACACACACACACACACACACACACACACACACACACACACACACACACACCATGTGTTTTGTGGATTTGGAGAAGGCGTTCGACCGCGTCCCTCGTGGTGTCTTGTGGGGGGTGCTTCGGCAATACGGAGTCCGGGGCCCCTTGTTAAGGGCCATCCGGTCTTTGTATGACCGGAGTAGGAGTCTGGTCCGCGTTGCCGGCAGTAAGTCGGACCTGTTCCCAGTGCATGTTGGACTCCGGCAGGGCTGCCCTTTGTCACCGGTTCTGTTCATCATTTTTATGGACAGAATTTCTAGGTGCAGCCAGGGGCCGGAGGGGGTCCGGTTCGGGAACCACAGGATTTCATCTCTGCTTTTTGCAGATGACGTTGTCCTGTTGGCTTCATCGAACCCGGACCTACAGCATGCACTGGGGCAGTTCGCAGCCGAGTGTGAAGCGACAGGGATGAGGATCAGCACCTCCAAATCCGAGGCCATGGTCCACGACCGGAGGAAGGTGGCTTGCCCCCTCCAGGTCGGTGGAGAGACTCTGGCCCAAGTGGAGGAGTTTAAGTATCTTGGGGTCTTGTTCACGAGTGGGGGACGGATGGAGCGTGAGATTGACAGGCAGATCGGTGCAGCGGCTGCAGTGATGCGGTCGTTGTATCGGTCCGTTGTGGTGAAGAGGGAGCTGAGCCGAAAGGCGAAGCTTTCGATTTACCGGTCAATCTACATTCCCACCCTCACCTATGGTCATGAACTTTGGGTCATGACCGAAAGGACAAGATTCTGGATACAAGCGGCTGAAATGAGCTTCCTTCGTAGGGTGGCTGGGCGCTCCCTTAGAGATAGGGTGAGGAGCTCAGTCACCAGGGAGGAGCTCGGAGTAGAGCCGCTACTCCTCCACATCGAGAGGAGCCAGCTGAGGTGGCTCGGGCATCTGGTTAGGATGCCTCCTGGACGCCTCCCTGGGGAGGTGTTCCGGGCATGCCCCACCGGGAGGAGACCCCGGGGAAGACCCAGGACACGCTGGAGAGACTATGTCTCTCGGCTGGCCTGGGAACGCCTTGGGATCCTCCCAGGGGAGCTGGAGGAAGTGTCTGGGGACAGGGAAGTCTGGGCATCCCTGCTGAGACTGCTGCCCCCGCGGCCCGGCCCCGGATAAGCGGTAGAAAATGGATGGATGGATGGATGGATGGATGGGTACATGACATTTTTGTCACTGCCGGAGCTAACCCATGTTGTGGTGTCCGTGGTGTTAGCTGGTTGCTAGCGTTAGCCACGCTAGCTCAGGGCAGGAGTAGCACTCTCTCTTTCCTCCACTTCCCTATAGATTACTTTTGAATTTGTATCATAATTATCCTCACTCAGGAGATTGACTTTGAGAGTACATTGTAACTGACCTCATGTTAAAAGTCATAATGGGCGTGTGTGTTTTTCAGGGAGACCTGCTGATGAAGTGAATGAAACTCATCCAGACTGCGCACCTGTCATTACATCTCGACACACGGAGGTGAAAGCTGCGGATTACCAAAGATTCCAACGGCGAAAAACTAGACAGGAGACTGTGACGGCAGTTACTGCAGCTGCTACATCTGCACCTCACACACCTGATGTATATCAAGCTCCACAACCGAACAACATTGTGGAGAATGAGTAGTGTGTCCGTTGTGAACGTATGAATGGTGAAATTAAGTCCATGGCTGTGTTCGAAACCGCATACTGCCTACTACATCCTTCCATATTCATACTATCAATCCTGCATCCTGCTTACTCAGTCCATCAAACAGTATGCAAAGCGTTTACTCTCCAGCATACTACATAATAACCCATAATGCATTGCACTCCTCCCTGAGCAGAAATCGACCTGTTAAAGCTGATTTCACTTTAGCAGTAAACTTGTCAAGTGTAGAACTTCATTGAGATTTTTTTATAAATTAGGCGACAAAGTGGTTGTTTAGAGCCCAATTGTGTTGTTTATTTGTCCGAATACCAGTCGTTTATGATTTTGTTCGGACGAATTCGGCGAAATTCAAGCCAGCCGTAGTGAGCAACGCACTTCCGGTTATTTTCACCAAAATAAACCACCCCTTTCCCTTTCTCATGCAAAAAACCTCAGTGATAAATCTGTACTTTTACTTTGAAAACAAGAAGGCAACCTTTCAGCAATATATCTCGCTTAACATCGCCGTTTGGATCGGTGTCCCGTTAACAGACCAGTTATGATGCCTATTATGATGCTTTACCGACGGAGAGTTTTTTCGGCTCTTCAACGAAGATCGGCTCGCCGTCTTCGGTACATCATGGTCGCTTTCAACATGGACTTGTTGTCAGATGTGTGTTTTTTTTTTTTTTATATATATTTTTAATCAATGTAAATCCAATCAGAAATCTCGTAACATAACATACCTACGAGCACAAAAACTGAAGGGAAAATTATATCTTTAACCATACTCAGCTTGCTAAATGTACATCATTAAGAAACAGTCATTGTGAACTGAATAAAGTTTATTCAAATGTCCATCGCGTTGCATCTTGGGCAATTTCAGTATGAGTAGTGAACACACGATGTCTACTCAATATTTCTGGCGAATGCAGTATGCATCCGGGAACTTCTCGCCTACTCAAAATCGCATACTGCTAGTGTAAACGCACTGCATTCTCAATAAGTTAGTATGAGTAGTAGGTAAGTACGCGGTTTCGAACACAGCCCATGTGTGCTGAAATGAACCGCTTGTTTTGTTTATCTTGATTATGTGACCAACTTCTGTTTTTCTGTAAATAAAGTTGATGGCTAACAGTATTCCTATGCTTAATTCTAATATTTATCCTGAACATTTCATAATGTCCAGGACAGGTAAATCTCCTCAGCTGTTACTGCTCATATGGTGACAAAAACCAGCCTCTACTTTCATAAGTTAATAAAACTGAAAATAAATATTGTAGCTCAGTAGTTATTCAAGAAACTTCATTTTAATGGGAAATCCTCAGTGAGACCGAACCATTTACCCATGCAATAATGTCAGACCATTTCTTGTTTCAAAGTCTTTTCTGTTTATTACCAACCTTCCTGTGTAGTGCAACACACTGTTAAAGTTACAGTTCAAATAAGGTGCAAAAGTCTGCGCAAACAAATATCACTGCAAAAGTCTGCGCAAACAAATATCACTGCAACTATCTAAAGTACGATTAGATTTTGCATAAACAAATAACACTGCAAATAAAATGAAGGAAAACAATGTGCACCTTGCAGTCCACCGGCGTCCACACAACTAAGTCACAAAACTTTGCAGCTGTCACAAAGATTTGAATCTGGCTGTAGTATTACTGTCTTCTTCAAGACAAAATGCCATCACTGAAGTCCAGACAAAAGTTCGTGCCCTGACAACCTATAGCGCCGTGCTGCTGCGATGCTTTGGAGGACATTTCACTTCCAGGCAGCCTTTTCCACAACAGGAGCGGTAAGTGAGCCCAACCGGGTCTGAACAGGGTCCAGCTGGTCTCTGTTGCCTTTCTGTTGTGGTCCATTTTTCCTCGTGTTTAATTCTGTCTTGTCGCACTGTAAACACTGTAAACGTGAACGCACACAGCGCCACCTCCTATTGTGGCATGCAAATTACACAACACTGGCAGTTGGGAATAAATCCTAAGTCCTGCGGACGCGAATCAGGAAGGTGCAAAATTACTGCCAAAAGTCACATGACGCTGGGGAGCCAATAGTTTCTCCAGAATTTTTTCTCCAACCCGTGGAATTTTTTCTCCTACCTGCAGAATTGTTTCTCCAACCCACAGAATTGTTTATTTTACTCGGAAACAAGATAATTAATCTTGAAAGATTTTATTTGCACTTAAAGAATATTTTAATGTAAGTGCATATATATATATTTTAATTTGTGGAACGTTTTTTTGATGGACAAACCTGAGTGCATTAGTTGTGAATGACATTTTGCTTTTGCAAAACACACTGAGTTTGTTTGTGAATCATCGGCTATGAATAAAACACGTTTTTTGTGTTGGAGAGGTTTTGGCATTAATTTCACTCCATAGACCCAGTCGATCCCACAAGCTGCTCTCGTTCTGGTCAGCACCACAGCAGATCATGGAGCAGCTGGGACCGGCCACTTTCCGTTTGACAGATGGCTTGAGGTGGCACGCCAGCCGTCTCAGACGAGTCTCTCCACCGTCCGCTTCCGACCAGGAGGTTGCAGCTGTTCCAGATGACATGGATGTAGACTGGAACTTCCCAGCAGCGGACTCACCAGAACCGGGTGTACCAGCTGCACCCCTGCCTATGTTTAAAAGCTCCACATCTCACATTAGTTAAGAGCATAGCCTTTCATGTGACATAATAAACCCACAAGGCTATGCAGGTAAACTGGCAGTCTACCCAGTTTATCCAGTCAGGCCACACTATTGATGCCTTTGTTTCAAATGTTTACATTAGCCAGGTTCATGTTCAGGCCTAGGCAGTTTGCAAGGTGCTCTGTGTGTGACTCCCCTGCATGTTAATGTGCCTTCTTACAATTTTGCACTTTTCGAACCTGTTGAACTTCATTATGGGGGGTTAAATGTGTATGGCTTTAAGCCACAGTGTAGTCATGACAACGTGACGTGACTTCCGTAAACCGGTGATACACAGTTCAGTGTAATGGCTGCTGATGTGCAATAAAGTACCGTGAGCGCACCACGATTATCCGTATGTTATTGGATATAACAGTACGGAGAGATGAAATCTCATAACAGGTCTGACATCATGTATACAAGTTTGAGTCCGTGTGGATTTGTGGTGCAGCATAGAAAAACCTGGCAGAGCGTGAAAATAATTGTAAAGCAAACCTCAAATATGTCAGAAAGCACAAGCAGCACATATTCAGTACAGATTAAAAAGTAAAAGAATAAAAAATAAAATAATACCCTTAAAGAATATCGAATAAAATTCCCCTTGTGAGATTAATAAAGGATTTTTGACTTTCAATAACTCCGCTGGTCCATCCAGCCAAGGAGAGGAGCGCAGTTTTAACAGTACCGCAAACAAGCACACGCTGCTGCAGAGCAGCTTCAGACCCGGCGGGGGAAACGCCCAAAAAAGATGTGACTTTATTTTGGCCTGTGCAGTTTTACACAATATTGCACTGGCCAGTAGAGTTACTTTTGATGCGCCAGCACCACAAGAGGACCTGATGTGAGAACCAGCAGAGCTGGAGGCTGGATGGAGTAGACAGGACCTGAAGAACCACTACTGAAATGTGAAAATACTCTGAAGCTTAGCAAATGATTTATTTAATCAGTGATGTGATACCAGTAACCTAGAAAATAGCATATGAACTAAAGGGAGATTAAATACAGACAGAGAACTTTTTGTCAAACATTTTATTAAGACTTCTATAAATTGTCTTTAATTTCGTTCAGATTATTGATTCCCTCCAGCCTGGTTACTACTGCGGCCAGTAAATTACAGATTTCTGTTTGTCCTTCAAGGATTGCCGGTGTGATGACGGCCGGTCTTGATTCAGCAGCATGGCCAGTGGGTGGCACGCGTCGCCCTCGGTGGCCTGAGTCCCGTGTCCTGTTCGGTCTGAGGTAGTGCTCAGCACTGGGTCTGGTACTGGGTGTGTGTGTCTCGGTTGGACTGTCAATGCTGTGGGGAGGAGACCGCTCCACGGTGCCGCTGCTGTCTGACTCTGAGACATCATGAAACGAAACAATAAAACTCTGAGCTGTACAACGGGAGTCAGCCTCATCATTTGTAATATCAGGGTTAAAATAATGGACCTGTACTCTGTTCAGACCTCAGCCGGTGTCCGTTCGTTCAGGTGACGCTGTTTCCTGCCATCGTGATCTTCCTCCAGACAGCGTTTTTCTATTTTCCTTTAATTCCAGTTTTTATTCTTTCAAAAAGCTCATCCTGATTTACCTCCACCTCAGACCAGAGAGGATCGATTTCCAGCTCGGAAACGTTTCTTTTTTTTGCCAAAATCGCTCCTTTTCCGTGTTTGACCTCAGTGGGCATGGCTTCAGAACCATTAATATTTCAAGGCGTAACATGTTAATGACGTTCAAATTCAGTCGCCGCATTTATCAACACCTATCATTCAAACGCTGACATTGGTAAGGTAGGACAATTTCGTTAATGGCACGCGAGCCCTGTTGTATGACGAGCCCGCCACTCAGATTAACACCTGTTTAAAAGTAGGGTTGCACCGATACCATTTTTTGGTTGCCAATACCAATGCCTATACCTGGCTGTGCAGCATCGGCTGATATCGATACCTTGCCGATACCATGCTTCTTCTAATTGTCCAAGAAGTCACTCCTCTGCCTCGGCCACCACGTGGGGGCAGTGTTGCTATTTTTCCTCCTTCTCGTTTCTGTTCTACCCTTTTACTACATACTGTATTTTTTGGGCCACAAGACGCACTTGAATATGATAATGTAACATCCAGCAGCATGAAGGGAAGATGAGTTGGATTCTGAATGCTAGTTTATTAAGCTTCAGAACTTACTGTGGTTGTAACCACGGCAAAACTACAGCAAAACAACAACATCCATCCATCCATCGCTTATCTGGACCGGGTCTCAAAACAACAGTCTTAAGAGATAAGAAAAAACAGCTGAGAGGAGGCTCTCTCTCCGCTTTTCCAACATGCGCACACATGCTGGCTTCCTGGTCCCGCCCCCTGCTCCCTCTAAGTCACTCACGCCACAGTGGTGCATTCAGGTTACTTGAAAACATAGGAACTCACAGAACTCAATATACTGGTTAATAAATAAGAACTACATCAAAGATGCTATAAAAGTAAATCCGTAATTAAATAATAAGGCGAATTAAGCAACGCCATTGTGGGATCCTCCTCCTTTGTTGTTTTTCGGCAGCTTGTGTTCGAGTGGTTGCACTACAGCCTCTTTATGCTACCATCGACCGGGACACACCACACTGCAGGCTCCTGACTACCGCGGCTGCACAATTCAGAGAGCGCAGTGCAGAGGATGTGGAACGAAACTGATTAATTAAAACAGCAACGTATTTACTGCGGACGGCAGAGCGGAACGACACACTTTATGTGGAATGTGGTAGTAAGCCTGGACCTGTACCTCCAGTTAGCTCCTGTTAGCCACTCGCCGCTCCGCCGGACCTGCTCCTGGAGCTCCAGCAACTTTCCTGACTTCACCGGGGAACTGGGTTAAACTCCAGACTCGGTCTGCTCCTGCGACTGGAGACCAGCTTCATCTCACAAAGACTCGTGATACTAATAAAACTCCTTTTCTGCTCTTCAGACTCAGATCCACGCTCTGTAACAAGAACTGCATCCTCACTGGGATGTAAAATGATTGCTATCATTCGCTGAACGCGCAGATCACACAGCCTGAATGCTGAAGAATGAATTCACACCGCGGTGCGTTCAAGTGCAATATGAAAGTCGGAAAATGGCATCGGCGTGTTATTTGTTGGTACTCGCCGATACCGATACCAGCGTTTTAGTGCGGTGTCAGGGCCACTTCCGATACCAGTATCGGTATCGGTACAACCCTATTTAAAAGATTGTTTGATAGATGAGCGCCAGTGACTTTATTAACTGTCTCTTGAGAGCAATCCTGTTACTTTGGTTATGATGGGTACTATTCTTCCCTGAATAACAATTCATAGTCAGGTCATTGTTAGGTATCTACTTTAATTAGCACTACTACTATGGGACAATTGTATCAACTCAAACATACTCGATAAGGATGTCAGCTCTTGGTTGGCAGCTGACATCAACATCAAATTGTCCAATTGCGAACAAAGTCCAACCTATCTGTCTAGGGTGACCACCTCCAGAAAGACAAAAAGTGGGACACCTGGCATGTTTTGGAGGGACAAGGTGGGATGGACGTAACCATCTGTAAACCCTGACCATACACTTCACAGTTTAGACCACAAGACCAGTAAAACAAAATATTTAATATGTAGCCTATATATTTTGAGGAAACATCACACAGAATTAAGTAACAAATGTGTTTTACTTACTTAAGTAAAACATATATTGACACATTAACATTAATAATCCATCTAAAAGCTCTGAAAAGGCCGAACATAAAGCCTTTCAAGTATACAGGACAACAACCAACAGGCCTATATGCGCTTCCAACATACCCCATACTGACAGAATTCAACTAGCGCACTGTGTGGAAATCTTGGCTTGAATAAAATACCAGCTTAAAAAAAAAAAAAAAAAAAAAAAAAAAAAATATATATATGTATATATATATATATATATATATATATATATATATATATATATATATATATATATATCAACATAAAATCTCATGGTTTTGCATAGCCATGTTTAACTGTAATGTACAAGGTCGAAGAAATAGTCTGTGTCTTTTCTCTCAGTAGGTCAGCTTCTTGCAGCGCTGTGTAGAGGCTCAGGGCACATTTCTGAAACACAGAAGGAAAAACGGCCAACAAATATTAGCATCATTAGATACATACACAATAAAACATGATTATTTGACCATTGACTCTCACCTTAGTTTTCTTGAATTTTTTCTTCTTTTCTTCTTTTTACTGTTCAGCACTTTTTTTTTTATAAATATAAAAAAGTGCTCAACAAATAAAGTTTGATTTGATTTGAATTTATACTTTTTGCTTGACCTTACAGCCTCCAGTAAGGTCCTCTCTTTCACTGCAGAGGCTCAATAAAAACGACTGCATTAGAAGTCTCTTGCTGTCGGACCTTTTTTTGATGAGAATCACATCCAGCATGTGGTTTGACATCATGTTCTCCGCCAGGAGAAGCTGCTGCTGAACAGGTAGCTGAACAGGGCTTTGTCGGGCTCCTCAGTTGGCCTGTTTCCGACGTCCTGTCCTGTCCGATCTGCTTGATCCAGTTTGACAATTGGCGGTCTCGGCGCTCGCGGCTCGCGTGAAAAATAGAACGAAGCGGAGCGGGCGCGCTGCAGAGCGCGAGCCGCGGTGCGCACTGTTGTGTGCGGCCAGTCAGATAGGTTAACGTGGGGGGCGATCAGAAGCGCCGTGCGCTACCACGCGCAGCGATTCCGTGTTCGAAATGCTCTCTGCTCGCGCACATCAGAGCATAGAGGTAGAGGAATAGACCCACTCTGGGCTGGTTCATTTTGTTTGTATTTTTTTTTTTTGCCAATGAATGAAAAAGCGGGACATTGTCCTGATATGCGTGACGCGGGACAAACACTGAAATAGTGGGAAAAAATAGCCTTAAACGGGACAGGTGGTCACCCTATATCTGTCGGGGCAGGCCCAGCCCAGAAGAACATGGAATAAAAGCTCTGTCTGATCAACAATCAGGATCCTTTCAGGGCGAAATACTTTGTATCTTTCCCTGTAAGGTCCAGCACTGAGCATTACATCTGGCTATACTTAAAGGTGCATTAAGGAGTTTTACAATCTTAAAAATACTTATTTTCCACCATAAATATGTTACACATTTTTAATGATGTGTACAATGTGCCCTGACATATTCATTACAAGTACCTCTAACAGCGCTAAATTGTCACTTGAAAGTTGCAGTGCCGGTCCGGCACCAGCATTTTTGGCTCGTTAGGTTTCATTATGTCCGCCATTACTCTGCCAGATGCTTAGTGAGCAACAACTGAGCAGGAGCTTCCAGAAAGTAAGAAAAGACTGGCTTCTAGCACTGCCACAGCTCCAGCACAGACTCCACCAGGTAAAAGAAACTTAAATCTTACTTGAGCGCTTCTAAACGAGCGAAGACGGAGTCCCCCTCTTCCGTGCACGGGAGCCACAGGGACGAGTTTTTGGCAGTCATTTTGGCATTTTTCATACCAAGCATAGAATCAAAGAACCGGGTGGAGTCGGCCAAACGAAAGTCCTAGGCTCCAACGTCATCATACCTGTTTGAGATACAGGAGCTGTGAACTCAACATTCATGTCACAACAGCTTCACCAAAACCCAAAGAAAACAATATTGAGTTTGTTTCTCTATGATGGAAGACAAACAACTTGACTCTTTTGACTCTTTATTGGAACTTTGCAAACACTTATACAAGGAAAATGAGTTCGGAAAATCACAGCAAGCCAGCTGTTAGTCTGCAACCAAGCTCCAAGAAATGGATGATGAGTTATTGTGTTTCAGAAGTTTCATTGGTGACGGTGATCGAAGAACTCTGGGATTTTTGGTCAAATCGATGAGGAAGAACTGTGGCTCAGGCTCAGCTGCCCCTTGTTGGTCCATCTTCTCCCTGTATTCTCTGTACGCCCCTTCTCCAACATAATTCATTAGTTCAGTCCTCCTTGATTGAACAGTAAAAAATTATAATATGCGTGTAAGTAAGCTACTGCAAATGTTAGTTCTTTCTGGCCTGACTGTTATAATTCCCTGTGGTCGACCTTTACCATGAGATTAGAGCTTGATTCACTCCCCACTGATAAACAGGCCTCACAACTCTTTATTAATGTACAATGCAGAAAAAAAAAACAACCTAAAAACAGTCATGTCCAGAATGGAGTTCTCAACAGTACAAGGAGGAAGGCAACCAAACACACACTTTCTCAATTTTTTTTTTTTTTTTTTTACAATATTTATATTCAATATGTGTTACATTTGAATTAATTTACAAATATTAATCACAAATGATTGATTATAATCATGGGGAATATATGTTGACAATTAATACAGACATTCAGTATCATGATCTGACACAATACGTTCCACACACACGCTTATACAACCCAGTTCAGGAGCAAATGTGATTAGAATACATAACACTGGTCCCATTGACATGGGTGTTTTGCTTTTTTTTCAATCCTATTGAAAACAATGGTATTGATGGATTATGGGAGCCTTATTTTTGCGAAACAATTTTCAGTCCGTATTAAGAGTTGTCTGTATCTCTGTCTGTCCAAAGTGAGAGTTATCAGTGTGAACCACAATCTTCAAAAGTTGTCTGTCTGTAATTAGGTTTTCATATACAGTATGTGAAAATTTAGCTACTCTGTATTAAAAATTGTACCTGTAATAATAAGAGTTGCCAGTGCATACAAAGATATTCAAAGTTGAAAAATGTACTCTTTAGGCTTCAGTTTCTTAAAATACAGACAACTCTCCAGTTACGAGTTGAGAGTGATGTTTTGCAGTTTGAATAATTAGTGAGGTGATTGCTGAGACTTCTCTTTGAGCACATTGACAACTCTTATTACATGTACAATTTTTAAGCAGAGTAGCAGAATTTTTACACACACGAAAGCCTAATTCCAGACAGACAAGTTTTGAGATGACTTTTAAAGATTCTGGTTCACACTGACAAATTCTACACATTGACAAATCTCATTTTGGACAGACTGATTGAGATACAGACAGGCAACTCTTCAAATAGACAACTGTGAACCCATTTTGACAAATATATTGATGACAATAATGCTCCCATAACTTTCCTATGAACGCAAAATAAAGTGATTCATGTTCAACCCCGGTGTACATGGGCTCCAGCTGAAGCGGATTTCACAGTTTCTGTGACATGCGCTGAAGGTCTCTCTCCCACTTTTCAGGTTCTGATCTTTAGTGCCTACCAGTGTATTTTTATCTGCTTGATATCCGCTCAAACCGCTATTTCAGTCAAGTCCGTGATATGCCGCTACGGCAGGCAGCTTGTTGCCCGTGGCGGGCGGTGTATCACAGAGCTGACTGAAAGGCTGCTTAGCAGCTGCACCGCTGCCTGATCGCGGGCGACCTGCTGGTGGTCGATCAAGGAGCTGTTGAACAACTTGTTTTTTTCCCTCAAGATGAGACATTTACAATTTATTTGACCTGACAATCTGATTACAGGGAGGATTTTTGGACCCATGTAAACGGGGCAACTGTGTTTGACTGGTACATCACAAAGGTGGGGGCAGCCGGATGTAACTGTTTGGGTATCCCACAAGGAAGGTGGGGTAAAGAGGCTCAGTGAATCTGGTGCGGAAGGTGTATATGTGACTCAGGGTGTCTGAGGAGACGATGTAGAAGGACAGAGTACCGGCAGGCCAGTCCAGATACACCCCGATCCGGGTGTGACCAGTGGCATCACGCCAAGTCAAATGATCGTCAGGGTAATGGAAGACAATTATTCCATTGCCAAGCAGGGTCACATGTCTCAGGCCCCAAGCTTTGGGACTGTTTTGGAGAAGCCCTGAATCTTGTTTTCTTTCTATTCCATCATATGCAACTGCTACAGCGACATAATCGAGTGTTTGAGGACTCCATTCAACCTCCCAGTAATGACGTCCAGTCAGACTTTCTCGACACATGAACTGTGGCACGTTAAACCTCTTTGGGTTATCAGGGTATGAGAAGTGCCCACTCGTCTTAAAGACTTCCTTTCCATCACTTCCATCTTCTTCACTAAAATAGAGGCTGTTGCTCACCGTGTCGGGGTCCACAGTGAGATCACAGACATCTGAAGGAGAAACCACAACATTTCACATCAAACATTTTGACAAACAACAAGTTTTTGATTGAAAACAAGCTTGAAAAAATGACTTACACCGGATGAGGTCTGTTTTGTCTTTGATCGTCTCCACTGGAGGAACTGGTCTGAGGAAATCATCAGTGATCAGGATGCCGTCCTTGTACTGGTAGATTGTTGCTCCTGTGTGATTCTTATTTTCAATAGCTGCCACAAGAAAGTGACACTTCTTGTATTTCTTGAGCTTGTTGGCGAGATCGTGGAAGGTTCTGGCTTTTTCTCTCATTCTGGTTAGAACTTCATCTGAGTAGTACCATGGGATGTCAGTGGTGATTCTAGGTTGAAGTGAATCCAGGTATTGATCCATTGCATCCAGACAGGGGTCAGCACTTTCCAAAGAGGTGAAAACAAAGCACAGAGTATATTGGACACCTGGACTGAGAACTTCTCGATCCAGTTCGGACTGGTTGTGGACGATCTTCACTCCCTCCATTATTTCTACACAGGACCTGATGACGTTGATTTCTCTCTCTTTACCCTCCAGCCACTTGAGTAGGTTTTCATGACTGAACGGTGACGTGGCTCTGCTGTCAAAGAGTTGTTTCAGTGAGCTCTCATCCTCTTTACCTTCACGGATGGAGGGAAGCTTCTTCTCCAGGGCCTGTTGAAGATTAGATGTGTAGTAATTACACAGCTTCTGGTAACGATGCAGGTCTTCTTGAATCTGTGGGAAATCCTCTCCCACTCCATCCACCAGAGATTCATTACATCTGGATTCCATCTGCTTCACGTCTTCCAGAGTTTCTTCAACTCTCCTCACCAGACCAACACTGAGATCTGTCAGAAGATCAGGAGCTTTTGTAGATAAGTTCTTCAGTGGCATCAACCAGACCTTCACCGGGACGGTTTTCTCTCCATTTTCTCCCAGCAGCTTCGGCAGTTCTGCAAAGGTCTTCACTGCATCAACAAATGTTGCAGGGTTGCTTTCAAGAATGAAGTCTCCGTAAAATTTGCAGGAGAACTTCTGAATGAGAGATTTTTCTTCTTCAGTCAGCTCGATCTTGACATTTCCCTCAGCAGTGAAGGAGGGGATCTTATTGATGACAGCTTCCATGCTGCCCTCCATTTTCTGCACGCTGCTCGAGTCCAACTTCTCACTGTCAAACACGAAGAAAGCATTTGCCCCATAAAGGATCTTGGTGACAATGTGTGTTGCAAAGTCCTTCTCAATCACACTCATCTGTTGTGGATCCATGTTGCCAAGATGAGCCAGAGACAGCTGTTTGAAGTTAGTGGTAGCTTTGTACTGAAAGGTCACTCTGCTCTGGTTGATGAACTTTTTCTGGTCATTCAGGTATTTGGCAGATCCATTAACTTCTATCAGACCACCCAGGAAACTGGCTTTTAGAGAGGTGTTGACATCGAGGAGAGATGTTTTGGATTCAGTGGAGTCGGATGTAGAAATGAAGGTCTCACTGCTGTGGTGAGGCGTCACCTCTGTGCTTTCTTGTATGGTTTTATCGTCCCACAGCATAAAGCCTGAACAATAAGGAAAGAGGCATGTGACAAAGCTGAAAACTTTCAGTTGGCACTAAAAACCATTGTTTGTGTGCTATCCAATTCACGGTGGTGTGAGTCAGGTTGAATTTCAGCTGAACCACAGACTTTGAACACTTCTGGAAACCATTGCCTGTTAAAGGTCTCATATTATGCATTTTTCACTTTGTGAAGAGTTTTGCATGTGTTGCAGTAGCCTCATTCTGAGGTTCAAAAGTGTCTTGCGACACTACATTTTGTGAAAATGTGTGCTCAAATGGTGGAGTTTGAGTTTGTTCCGCTTATCCTGAAATAAGTGGATTTAACTCCTCCCCTTGACTGTGCCCTCACCATGTGTGTGTGTGTGAGTGGGCGTGGACAGATGCATTCAAGTGCATACTGGGAAGCAGGCTCAGAAACAGCCTGTTCCGAGGAGGCTCGAAAGAGTGACTTTTTAGACCACTGAAACTCCCAACAAAGGATGATTTTGTGGAGAACAAACTTAAATACTATGTTTTTGGGCTTCTGAGACCTATATGACGTGACTGAAAAATAGCATAATATGGGACCTTTAACATTCCTGCATCATGTTGCAAAATATTACTGAAATTATTGTGGAAAAAGAATTGTGAACACATGTCAAAACTACTGTCCATCAAAACTGATTAAAATCCATTGATTGTGAACATTCCTAAACAACGCTGTCAGTCATCATTCTCTAAAATCATCTTGTTTACCAACACGTATAAATACCACTTACTTGTAACAATCAATACCGTTGTCACGTGACACTCATGAAGACAATTATCAGCAAACCATTCTGAAAACCATTGTCTGTGACCATTGTGATCCTGTGGATCCAGACTCACCCGGAGTCAGTCGATCTTTGCGAGCGTCAACGAGCATCCCGAGGGTGAAAGGTTGACTCAGAGCAGCCACCGCCATGTCTGAGGTCATGATCGAGGCCACGTCTTCAACCTGTTGACAGTCACTTAAAATAATTATTTGCACTGTGAAACACACACACACACACACACACACACACACACACACACACACACACACACACACTACACACTACCCTGCCCCCCCCCCCCCCCCCCCCCCCCCCAACCCTCCCTGTGTGGAGAGGGTTCTGGGTCCTGTACATCTCCCCCTGGGTTGCTCCCACTTTTCGGGGCAGGAGGGAGGCCTTCAGATGTAGATCGCCTGCCCAGCCTCGCCCACTCTTTCTCTTCCCGCAGCTCCCTTGCCTTGTCCATATCCATTTGCACGCGCACACATTTGCACTTTGTACAAGTTTGCACTTTTTTGTCTTTTATCTATCTCAAATTGTATTGTTTTACTGCATATATCATGTCTCTTCTGTAATGTTGCGTTGTGGTTTTGTGTCACTCAGTGTTTGTCTGCAGCTTTGCACTACTATGCCCAAGACAATTTCAAATTTCCCAATGTGGGATAATAAAGTTTAATTCATTTAATTCATACATTCATTCATTCACACACACACACACACACACACACACACACACACACACACATTTGTACTTATATCGTTGTGAGGACACTCATGGACATAATGCATTTCCAAGCCCCTTGCCTAATGCCTAATGCCTAACCTATGCCCTAAACCTAACCTAAACCCAATTGTAACCCTAAATCAAAAACCAAGTCTTAACCCTCAAAAAGGTCAAAAAAGGTCTGTCAAAAAGTGAGGATCGGCAAAAATGTCCTCACTCTGTTGGTGAAAAACGAATTTTGGTCCTTACTTTTGGGTATGTACAAGCACACACACACACACACACACACACACACACAAACACATATTGTTTTACAACTATCAAAGATATCATAGAAGGCTGATTCTCTGTGAAAGGATTTATAGTACTCAACAATTGGTGTAAAAACACTGTAGAGAACATTTAATTGTTCAAGACACAGAACTGACATTGCTCTTTAAAAAAAATAAATCACAGTTTATTACAATGCTAACAGTATTTCTGTTCAGAGTAACACATTTAATGACAGTAAATTAAAGAAGTAAAGTTTTACAGTCAAGACACAGTGAACACAGACATACCGGCTGTATTTGGTAACGCTGTATTTCCATGTTGTTGAATAATTATTTCACGGTGCGCTCCGGTGCAGTTTGTCTAAAAACAGAAGATTTAGAGTTTTAAAGCAAAATATACCCTGATAAACACAAAACTGTAAGTATGGGTGTTCAAATGTTTCAAGCCGCAGTTGTTTCTCACCTGGTGGCGCTCTTCAGATGAAGCTGAACAGGTGAGTCTTGGTGAGTCTTGTTGACTTCCAGGCTTCAGCAGACAGTCTGAGTGGCGATCTGTCGCACCGCCACATAAAGCTCCTCAGCTGACTCCTCCCACCACAAACCTCCTCGTGTGACGGAGGATGTTGTTCCAGACTCCTGTTTGCAGACTGTCCCAGGTTTGGTCGTCATGGCTTGGCCGGGCAGACGAGGATAAACCCAGCGAGGCAGGAATCCCACGAGTTTTGCTTGCAGTGCTTCTCAGAAATGAGAAAAAAAAAAATTCATGCTGTAGAAAAACAAACTCACAAAAATAATAAAGAGGAAAAGAAACCGGGAAGAGGACAAAAGGGAACTCAGCCCCTCCAAGGCTCCTGGAAAAAGTCAACAACTCCTTTGAAAAAAGAAGTTTATTCAACTGTACTCCCTCAAAATCTAAAAGAGGATATTTCCTTTTTACTTTCTGTGGTCTTTTCAGAGATATACTGTATGTAAAAATTTTTTAGTTGAGTCTTACAGTTAAAAGTACATTAAAAAGTCAAAGACTTCAAGTTTTGAACACTTAGCCTATACTTACAGTTTAAAGGTGCTGTAGGCAGGATTTTGCTAGTCAATGCTAATTTTTCTGTGTTTTCTTTGGATTAAATGTTAGAGTATCCATTGATAATCCTTTAGGAGTGTTCCATAATTGCACCACCGCGAGGGCGCAGCGTTTCCATCTGTCTCTGTTCTGAGCTGAAAAGGAATCTCAATAGCTCCAGGTATCTTTGACCAATCAGAAGAGCCCATGAGGCTCTAACCGTGATTGGTCGAGGGGCATTCGTCGCACGTTCTTGTGGGAGGGGCTTAACTTGCATAAGGGCGTGATGTCAGAGAAAACATGACTGGATTGGCTGTGCTGGGTTTCAAATCGCCATCTTATCTGATGTAAAGACGTTCAGTGTGCTGCACCTGGCCAGCTCAGCTGGCTGTGTGTGTGTACGAGTGTTGGATTACACCGTGAGCTCCGAGCTCCGCTTTTGAGTCTGACATCATGAAAATCTTGAGGAAAGTCTGACGGAAAGTTTGAGCGAAGCTGAGTGCTGTAAACAGCGACGTGCACGCACAGGTAAGAAATATGAGCTCGAGCATGCTCGCTCCTGGCACGTGATGGGCGTTTTCACTGGAGGAGCAGGTCAGATGGTCTGGCTCATGCGTATTGTTGAAAAGACGCTGACACTTGCTGGACCATAAATTCCGAGAAAATCGTCCACCACGCCTTTAAACTTTAGATCACAACATACTCAAACAAAAGTAATAAAACATTTGTGCACTATGCTGAAGTGTTCTTGGCTTGTAGTTGTGTTTATTGTTTTATTAACAGCCTATTCAATCCATTTTTTCACACATTTTCTCAGTATGCCGGTTAGCTTTGAAGTGAACAGTGGTGTCAATGAAAGCAGGGCACACTCATCATGACAATCTGGCTGGTTTTGTCCCGATTTTGCCTCCTCCTGACCTCGCACGGACAACGGCCATTTGTCTTTGCTCTTAAGCTATTCTCCAAAAAGATTATCTTTATGTCAGGGGTGTGTTAAGAGTGAATTTGTCCCATCAGTTGGCTCCAAAATGGGTTGGGGACTGCGAAAAATCTTCATGCACGTGGTCGAAACTGAGCGATCCTGAGAGATCGCTCCGAGATTTGTCACATGGAACCAAATGGAGCCACTGACCCTCGACAGAGTACACCCAACGACCGCGATTATAGAAAATAATATCCTGGACGCTGCATTGTGTCTGCAGCGCAGGAGACCTACTGTAAGGACCAGTGTATTAAAGTGTAGTTAAAGTTCTTCTTCATCCTAAAGTAAAATGATGTTGTTCCATGTGCTTTTGTTGTTATTTCTGTTTTGCTTCGGTGTTTGAGATCAGGCAAGGTTTTTAGATTGGAGGAGGATCTGATCGGCAGTGAGAGGATCGATATGAGTGTGGTGTGCTGAGGTGACAATATCAGAGCAGGTCACACACGTAACCATCAAAACTGATCAACGCCCGATTTTTTATCTTCATGTGTAGGGTCTACAGGAAACTGAAAAGTGCTGAAAATTTTCAAAATCCCTATGTGTGTGGTCTGCTTAACTTAATTTCTTACATGTATATTGTTATTAAACCACACAGATAGATGAAAATGTGTGTTTTTTTTTTTGTTTCAAATCAAATCTGACAGACAGGATTCATGCTGCCATTAACATCAGCAAAAAGTTTCGTTCCGTTTTTCTTCATTACAGTAATTGTAATCAATGTCTTTGGTTTTATTTAAGGGTTTTTTTTTTGGATTGAAATTTTAATTGAAGAGGAAAATTTCTGTTTCCTGAATCCTGACTTTTTTTTGGAGTGAATTCTTACCTTGGAGTGAATTTAACTTGAAGAAGAACATAAAACCCAGCCTAACCCTAACCCTAACCTAACCTGTCTACTTTAAGTTAATACTGGTATATTTAAAACTGTAAAGCCAATAGAATAAGAAGCACTGTCAAAAACAGAAGTGGCTTATATTATTATTAAACTAAAATATTTAAAAGCTGAGTTGAAGTAAACTTTAAAATGTACTTTCATTAACTTATAAAGTGGCCTCAAAGTGTATAACTAGTAAATAAGCAGTTTACCAATAAGTATACTTCTCCTCCACTTAAAGTGTAATGACAGTGTATTACTTACTTTTGATAAAGTAAAAGTGGGTCAGTTTGAAGGAATATTAAAATAGAATGCTTACATGTATACTACCAGTATACTGATGTTCATATTCTTGTACATGAAAGTAGACTGAATTGGAAATGAACTCTGAAATGGACTGAGTACACTTCTTTCTGGTAATTGACTGTCAGTTCTCTGGGGTTTCTCCAGCAGATCAGAGTTCAGTGTCTTGCTGTGGAAAGATGGGGAATCAAACCCCCAACCCTTTAATCAAGAGACCACCCACTCTACCAACCGAGCCACAGCCGCTTGGTCAACAGAAATAATGTGCTTTAGTTGAGGTGCTATTTTTCAAGAATTTCTCAGACTGAAAAGAAAACTCACAAGATTCACCAAAGTCAAAAGACTGACTCTGCTCTCAGGCCAGTTTAATGGGAGCATTGAATAAAAGCTAAAAGAAAATAAACAGATCATGATAAACAAGGAAGGAAAGACTTATTCTGGAATAGAAATGTCTTTAGGGTGAAACCAGGGTGCAAAGCTCTGGGTTCAAGTCACTGGGACCTTTGTGACTAGAGGTGAAATGAGAGCACATGCTGACACTGTACAATGTCATTCCTGAAACTGATGTGAAACAATTTGTTTTCTGTTTGAAGAGGAAGGCATTGAGGGCACTTTCCTGCTCACTCAGCAGGTAAACGAAGCAACAACAGATCAAGTTTGATCAAAACAGAACTCGTGACTCGCACAGAAACAGGATCAGAGTGAGTTTCGGGGCTGACAGACGGTCATCAGCCTTCCTCAGATGAGGATGAAGCTGGACGATGGCTGTGCGAACCATTTAACGCTGGTTAACGGCGTCCGACATGGTGCTCAAAATCGACCTCTGCAAATATGTTAGCCAGGGAGGCAGAGCCTCAACGAAGAATGAAAGATATTACTCTCTGAGTCCTGCGAGACACTTTCAGATTCGGGGTCCTTGGCCCGGTAATACAGCCCATGTATGGTTGATATATGATTTAGGAAAAACATGCTGAAGTTGGTTCGATTTCATCCTTGCTGAGCACCAGAGGCCATGCTGAAAGCACTGGAATGTTCCCTTTGCGCACGTGCAGTTCGAGTATGTATACCAACAACCTCACTAACCCAGGAACAACCATAAGTCCTGCTATCCAACCCCAGGTTTGGTTCTTTTTCTCTTTTTGTGTTCCGTTCGCATACAGCTTGAAGATTACAGGACGAGCCTAAACGGCGTTATGAAGCTGGGTCTGCTGGAAGCCTTGCAACCATGTTGGTAGGCGCAGCGCATTCGCCCTCCTAAATAAAAGCGAAAAGAAAATAAACTTCAGGACAAACAAGGAGGGAAAAAGAGGAATAAACTAACTCAAGAGAGACAGAAAACATCTCAACGGCTCCTGTCTTCAGGTGTCTCTTTTTTATTTCCTCCTTAACAAATAACTTTACATGTCCTGAAGATGTGGGGAGAGCGGTGATTCAAGTCCAGTGGAGAACACCGTCTATCACGGAGGAGGAGGAAGAGTCAACACAATGAGAAGAGTCTTCTCATAAATAACACACAAGCACCACAATGGGGCAGTTTTTTTTTAAGCCTTTTTAGAATTAAAACCTCAGTCACAATCTTTAAACAACTGTATTCTGTGTTTTAAATTTCTACAATAGAAATCTAATTCAATTCAATCTAATTTAATTCAATCTCGTTCAATTAAAAAGCAACGTGTAAAAATATTTGAGCTGCTGCATCTTGATCGACAATAACGTGACGGCGCAGTTATTGCTGCTTGAGTTCCCACTTCACCTGTCTGAACACATACGCAAAGTCAGAAAGCAAAATGGAAAGATGTCTTAGTCCGACTGGCTCTCTGAAGACAGTTCTAAGAGGAACGGAGACACAGACACAGCAGGAGCTCATGACTGAATTACATCGAGCCTCCTCTGTTCGATCAGCGGATCATACCCATCAACCATTGGCTGATCAACCGATATAATGCAACAATATGTGCTTATTAAGGATCCATTATTTGCACTGCTCAATCAGTCAATCACCTTCGTTTGCTTGAGTGAGGGACCAATTTCACTGTGACACAGTGGACCAGCCTGCACCGCCGCCGAACACAAGATTGTTCAGAGTTAATTTTCAGTAAATAATGATGAAATCCTGATCAGGGGAAAATAACCGTATCACTTTAAGCACTAATCCTGGCTACTCTGCATTTACAACACAGTATAACAAACATGATAAGGAAGACTGATCCTGGAATAAAAATGTCTGTGGGGTCAAAAAAGGCTGCGAAGGCCTGAGTTAAAGTCACCGGGATCATTGTAACAAGAAGTGAAAGGAGTGCATGTTGACACTGTACAATGTCATTCCTGAAACTGATGCGAAACCATTTGATTTCTGTTTAAAGAGGAAGGCATTGAGGGCACTTTCCTGCTCACTCAGCAGGTAAAAGAAGCAACAACACATCAAGTTTGATCAAAACAGA
The DNA here is from genome assembly GCF_902148845.1 of Salarias fasciatus. Lineage (NCBI taxonomy): Eukaryota > Metazoa > Chordata > Actinopteri > Blenniiformes > Blenniidae > Salarias > Salarias fasciatus. Next base: position 4,858,527 of record NC_043752.1, on the reverse strand, counting down.
ACTCGTGACTCGCACAGAAACAGGATCAGATCGGGGTTGGCAGACGGTCATCAGCCTCCCTCAGATGAGGACGGAGCTGGACGATGGCTGTGCGAACCAATGGCTGGAGGAGGAAGATGAAAAAGACAACAGCTTCAGTTGATGTCAAACCTGGGGTCATTTGACAATGATGGAAATTCATTACAGTTTCTGTCTTACATTTTAATCCCATTGATTATTTGATTAAAAAAAACAGGCTTTTTCAGGGGAAAAAAGAAAAACTTTTGTTGCATTTTTGATCATAAAGATTGCAGAGCCCTGAAATATACAGAATGTCTAAACAGACACACACAGACATAAACATAAACATTCACATACATTAGTGAAATAGAAGGAAATATAAGGAGGCACATAGACATAGTATGTTCATAAATATTTCAAAGGAGACACCACCCACCCGCATCCATTGCTTCAGTTTGGCTCTCATATCAGCATCATCCACACTGAGTCCCGTAAACATAATGACCATATAAGGAGTGAGGAGGTGTGTGGTGGGCGGAGTCAGCAGAGGAGCTCTACACTCAGAGACAGTGGCTCAGCTCCCACAGTCAGACTGACTGCAGCACCAGGGACACCAACACCTCCTCCCTCCTGCTCCATCTAAACAGCGCCACCAGGTGAGGACAAGCTGCTGCGGATCTGCAGTCTGTTCACTTAATCAAAAAACTATAAGCTCAGTGGAAGCATGTTGTTGAGGGACACTTTAGTTTTGTAGACTGTAAATGAATGATGGTGAATTGTATGAAAACACACTCAGCATCTAATATATATACTTGTAGAAATGGTGTATTTCCAAACATTATGGGCTCTATTTGAAGCTCGGAATAAAATATATCAATCTTTATGTTTAGAATTCTATAATTTATCAGGGTTATTATTGTTCAATCTGCAGCACATAAAAAGAACTAAAATCTGAATGGATATTAGTTGTTATAACTAAAATTATCATCATTATGATTGCAATTAAATATTCAGATTTCAGACAGACTGTGTTAGTCTCTGGTGAATTTAAAACACAACAGGAAAAGGCATTCTGCACATCAAACACGGTTTACTTTTGTGACTTTTGAGAAACTCATTAACATAAACCTCCCGCTAAAGAAGGCTGACAACCCCTCTGGTCCTATACGCCGGGCTCACACTGGATGTGTTCCGGCTGCGGAACGGACACCACAGCTACTGGTTTTAATCAGATAAATGTGTTTTACTTGTGATTTCAGTTAAAAATAGCTCCAAACAGCATTTCCACTCTGAGTTTTCCTTCTGTGTCTCTGCAAGTCTGATCTGATTTGTTCTTTTGTGTTTTACATTGATACTCACCTTTCTCGTCTCCATTGCTGCACATTTGTTTTCTTGTCTTGTTTCCATTTGTGTCTCATTCCCTTCATGTGCTTCACCTGTCCTTTCCTTCCCAGAGTATATATTCTTTATGAACTTGTGTTTCTGTGACTGATCCTGTTCATACATCTTGTTGAGAGATCCAGCTTACCTCCTGGTGTTCCTTGCGTTTTTGGACCCGACACATGTTTCCAGATTTGCCTTTTCAATGACCCCCTCAAGCTACATTTGTCTTGGACTGAACTGTCAATAAACTTTTGAAACTTATTTCTTGTCTTTGAGTGTGTTTGTGAGATCGCTGAAGATCCGCAACACCGAGCAGTCACTGAGAAATAACTCCAAGTTAGACTGAGCTTACTTTTATTGTATGACTAGTTAGACATTTACTACTCTAGATTAAGTTGAGAGTAGAGTATGAATATGAATCAGTGTCAGTGTCCCAGATGGATTTCATGTGTCGGTTTGTCTGCAGGTTGCAGACATGTCCTCAGAGGTCCTGCAGGTTGCTGCTCTGGGCCAGCCGTTCACTCTGGGGATGCTCTATGATGCTCGAAGAGACAGTATCACTTCAGGTACACTAAGTGTGTGTGTGTGTGTGTGTGTGTGTTCTCGTATTTCTATCCTTGTTGGGGCCAAATGTCCCCACAAGGATAGCAAAACGTGGAACGACGTGCCTTGTGGGGACCTTTTTCCGGTCCTAAGTAGGAGAAACAGTGTTTTCTTGACCATGTTGTTGTTACTGAAAAAAGTAAAAGTGCAAAAACATTTCTTTAGGGTTAGGCTTTGTTGTGGTGTGGGTTAAAGTTAGGGTAAGGGTCAGGGTTAGGGGCTAGACATGAATGGGAGTCAATGGGTGTGTGTGTGTGTGTGTGTGTGTGTGCGTGTGATAATTAATTATAATTCAGTAGTGGTTGTGTGATGCAATTTAGCATGAAGTACAGTAATGTACTTTACATGGCCACATATCTGTCTTTCCATATTTTCTTGTGTTTTTTTTTCACATTTGTCAGATATACGAAACAGTTTAGGAGTAATAATGTTGAGTAGGCTGTGTTGGAAATCCTGTTGGTGGCAACAGGATTAGACTGAAAGGATTGATTCATAATTCACATAAAATGAACACAATCAAAATCAATTGGATATGAGGGCTGACATGCAGGTCAAAGTATCAAGCACTTGGGTGGAGAACAGCACCCCCTGTAGGGAAAGTAGAGAACTTCTCCCTATATAAGCTTAGGCGTGAGCAGTGAGAACAGCCTCATCAGATTTGTCACAACCCCGTCATCCCTCTACCTGTCAAATGAGCTTGCTTCTGTTAAGCTGAATGCACGCCTCTGTTTCTTCTTACACCTGTAAAACAAACTGGCAACAAGATTGACTGTCTTCATTGTCAATCTACAGTTTATTCCTGCATCATGTCTCTGATGTTGTCTCCTTTTATAGGATTCCCATTGTGGGATCAAACAACGGTACAAGCAAACACAACTGATTCCCTTCAGAGCAGCAGCGCCTTTGAGATCTCTGCATCCGACTCCACTCAGTCCAAATCGTCCCTCCTGGATGTTGAAGCTTCAGTGAAAGCCAGTTTCCTCGGAGGCCTGATTGAAGTCGGAGGATCTGCCAAATACCTGACAGACCAGAAGAAGTTCATGAACCAGAGCAGAGTAACCTTTCAGTACAAAGCCACCACCCACTTCAAACAGCTGTCAATGACTCGTCTCAGTGCAGATGAAGGTTTGATTGAGAGAAGTTCTGCTACTCATGTGGTCACTGGCATCCTTTATGGGGCAAATGCTTTTTTTGTGTTTGACAGCCAGAAGTTAGACTCCAGCAATGTCCAAAAAATCCACGGCAGCATGCAAGCTGTGATCAAGAAGATTCCTACCTTCAATGTGGAGGGACAAGCTGATATCCAGCTGACCGACGAAGAAAAAGCCCTGGTTCAGACGTTCTCCTGTACATTTCACGGAGACTTCATTCTTGAGAACAACCCGACAACATTCATAGACGCAGTGAAGACCTACGTAGAGCTGCCAAAGCTGCTGAAGTCACAGGCAGAGAAACTCGTTCCCTTGAAGGTTTGGCTGATGCCTCTGACGAATCTGGCTTCAACAGCTCCGAAGCTCATGAGCGGCATCAGTGTTGGTCTGGTGAGGAAGGTTGAAGAAACTCTGGAAGACATGAAGCAGATGGAATCCAGATGTAATGATGCTCTGGTTGATGGAACGATTGAGAAATTTCCACAGATTAAAGAAGTCCTCAATCGTTACCAGAAGCTGTGTAATGACTACACATCTAATCTCCGAAAGGCCCTGGAGACGAAGCTTCCCTCCATCCGTGAAGGCAACGAGAATGAGAGCTCGTTGAGACAACTCTTTGACAGCAGAGCCACGTCACCGTTTAGTCATGAAAAACTACTCAAGTGGCTGGAGGGTAAAGAGAGAGAAATCAACATCATGAGGTACTGCGTGGAAATAATGGAGGGAGTCAAGATCGTCCACAATCAGTCCGAACTTGATCGAGAAGTTCTCAATCCAGCTATCAAAGAAGCTCTGTGCTTTGTTTTCACCTCTTTGGAAAATGCCGACCCCTGTCTGGATGCAATGGCTCAACACCTGGATTCAGTTCAGTCCAGCAGCGCCAATGACGTCCCGTGGTACTACTCAGAGGAGGTCTTCAACCGAATCAGAGAAAAAGCCAAAATCTTCCACGAACTTGCAGAGAAACAGAAGACGGACAAGACGTTCTGTTTCCTCGTGGGTTCTATTCAGAACAACAAATACACCGGAGCAACTATTTACCAGTACAAGGACGGCATCCTGATCACTGATGACTTCTCCAAACTGTAAGTCAGTTCTGGAGAGACGATCATCGACGGCAGTGATCTGGTACAGTATCAATCATGTTCCTGTTGAGAAGCAGAAATGATTTATCAAATTGACTAACAATAAAATTTGTGTTTCTTTACTAGAAGTCTATGATCGGGCTGTGGACCTCAGCGACATGTTCTGGAGCCTGCCGCCTGAGGGAATGTGGACGGCAATATGGATACAAGTGACCGTTTACGTGAAGTGGTTTGATGGACAATCGGGACCCCAAAACAAATCTTCATCATACCACATACCGGCTTTCAACCTCCAATCAAACACTGACCAAACAGCCATAATGAAAAATTGACTCATTTCTAGATCTTTCCATTGTTTTACCTTCTACATCAGAAACAATCCATTCAATCTTAAAATAACTGGAGACTGTTTCACACTATGTGGATAAGACAAACTACAATATTCCCAGATATTCATTGTATTTTATTCTAATATCCTTAAGTTTACAGCTTCATGACTGTTCCTCTCTCTCTGGGTTACTTCACCGTTGTTCTCTTTGCCGCGTCCCTGCTGGAGGGTTTGTTATGCTTTGCTCAGACTCGATGGCTCTGTTGTTATCAGCTCATTGTATGAGTAACTAGTCTGAACTCGGACTGGGGAGGAAGACCCTGGGAGTGCCCTGTGAAGGCACATTTTTTGTATTCTTTCCTTGTCTCAGGAGAATCATAAATCAACCACTTTCAACTAGGAGATGTGAAACATAATTATAGATGTTAAAAAATCATGAAAAACTGCTTAAATGGTAACTGCAATTATCAAATTATCCCAAAGAGGAATCTGAAACAATGTCTCAAACTGCATCAGTCTGAGTGAGTTAACTGGTAAATGAACAATCCTGTGAATAATCATGTCTAATTGTTATTTCCTGCTTGAAATGCATGTTATGATTTTTGATCATAGTAACTGTCATGTGAAGCAAATCAGTGGAGTTTTAACTAACATGATATGAGAGGCTGACTTAATTCTTTTTTCTTTTGATGTATATCAGTTTGTTTGCTCTTTTTCACTTTTTTTATTGGATCTGCTGTTCATTGGATTTTGGTTTTTGGTTGGTTGCATGATGTATGAATTGCTCCGATGTCGCCTTGTGCCTGAGAATGTTGAACACATTAAAGCTGCTTTGCCTTTACTTTGGGATTTGCATTTATTTTTAATCTCACAGCAACTATCTGAAACAACCAGCAACAATTTCAGAAAACACCAAGGGCCCTTTCTGATTTTTTTTCCCTTTGTAAACACGTTTAACATTTTTCCTCTTTGTTGGGGATCAACTTCATGGTTAATTTGGTTATTAGTAATAACCAATGATTATCAAAGATACGCATTAATTATTAAAAGAGTTGGGAAATGACTTACATCAGATGATGAGAGAGAGGCAGAGAGATATCGTTTCAATAACTTTTGTAAAGTAAAATTGAAAATAGAATTTTAAAAGATTAAATAATTAAATGAAATATTTATTGCATGTTGTACTATTGTGTTGTAACTGTGGAGAGAAAAAAATCTAAAAGTACACCACTCAAAGAGAATGTGACCTCAAATTTCCTGATTCAACTACAAATCGCTATATACGAAAAAATCTAGAAAATATTATACAGTAAATCTATTATATAGTAAATACAGTAAATCTAGAAACTCCATTGCTACAGGGGCTCAAATCTTTTCCACTATTTTTTTCCACTTCCATATAAACTTCTGATACTGGTGCAGGACAACTGGCCAGATTTGATGGAGAAGCACTGACTACTGCAGGCTGACTTTACATATGATGCCTGCATTGACTGTGAGACTCGCAAGATTTGAAGCAACACGTTTAGTTCAGCATGCAGTGAAAATCAAATCCAGAGCTGGAAAAATTCATTTTACAACAATGAAAACCCCCCAAATTTGGTCACATGTGAGTTATCTCAGTAAATAATATGGTTTTAAGAGTTACACTGTTTAAAATGGACTACCAGTAAATGAAGTACTGGTTTGAAAATGATGTAGTGAGAAACTAAAGCGCTACGAATATTCTTTAAAAATAGATCATGACATTAGCGTGGTTTCAAAACTTAGCAAAGTATATACAATAGAAAAATAGAATAAATATATGTTAAACAGTACAAAATAAGCTGACTTGCCCAAGACAAAATCATTTGAGACATAAAGGTTCACGCCTCAAACTTTTACACGACTTTTTCCTGTGTCTGTTAGCTGACATCCAGGTTTTAGAGCATCTTCCTCCATCCCTGTGAGCATTATTTCACAGTAACTTTACCAAGTGATTCCTCAGATAATAAGGGTTTTACTCCCATGAGTGAAATCATGTTGAAATTCAGAGAAACCTTTTCGGAGATCTGCCCTCGAAGGTCACCCTGAAAAAATGTGTTTATTTCTTAAAAATGAAAATTTGGCGCCTTCAGGAGAACAGGGCCACGCCGGATGGGAGGTCTGCAGCTCTTCTTCATTTATCTAAAATAATAAAAAGAAAGTTTTGGCTTCTTTTGCCTCTTCCTCTGACTGAAGGCAGCAAGTTGAGCTCAGCTGTCAATATTCTGGATTCTGTCAACAGTTTGACTTGGAGCAGCTGAGATCTGAAGAGACGTGACCTCGAGCTGGAGCCTGATCAGGAGACACAAACACACCAGTGTGGACCCATTCTGTGTTTAATTTGGAGCCACAGGACCAGATTTTTAATGTTCAACAACTCTGATTTGTCTCATTCTGTTGCCATCAAGAGAGCATGTCATGATCGATTATCAAACAAACATCACATGAGTTCATATGAGTTCCATCAATCAAAATATCATCAAACAAATTGTAATTCAATTAATATTTGAATGTCTAATATCTGATTTTATTTTTTCATGAAATAATTATTGTACAGAACTGAAAGTTATTTCCCAAATCAGGTTTTATGGGGAGAATAATTTTTTATATACCTAAAAAATTATTACACAATCAATCTTAGTGGAACGATCTAAATTTGTCAATTACTGTACAGCTTTGATCTTAATAATCTCCTTTTTGAAGACACAAAGAAACTTCACCAAATTGGGTTGTATAACATTTATTGATGATTTAACTCAAACAAAAGATGACTGCTGACAAACTGATAATACACACTAAAAAACGTTGAGTTATTTTGGTAACCCAATTTATGTGTTGCTCGTGTTGAGTAAAATTTTTGGGTTATGTCTATAAAGAGTAACCCATTTTCTGGGTTATAGGGCTATTATTTTAACCCAATTTCTGGGTTTTCAAGGTTATGTACCACTTTTGGGATGTTTTTCAGAGGATAAGTAATTTTTGGGTTTGGGGCTTCTTTTTTTTTTTTTTTAATTAAAAAGCTATTTTTTTCTTGATGGGGTATATTATGGAGTAATCTCATTAACATTATTTATAGTCACACATCTTATGGACATGAAAGGCTTCCTTTACCTTTTAAAGAGGTACTAAATACTTAAGCATGCTGTATGTGACTACTTTGACCATACACAGCAATGTTGGTGGTAATAATAACCCTCTGGAGTCTGAGCCTATTTTGGCCGTTTCTGAATACTTTGGATTTTGCCTTTATACCACAAAAAAAATGTTGCTTGGTATGTTTTTTTTCACCACAACCTCATCTATATGATCTGACAATTATTTTTTCATTTTGACCTACTTCATTAACACACTGGGCCCAAAAATACACAGAAATTATTAAATTTGAATTGAAAAAAATCTACTATTTATTCCAACTGTTTTGGAACTTGAAAAAGTAAATATAGATTGCAAATAAGAACATATATGTGAAATTGAAATGAAGTAATACTCATACAAATATTTTCAATAAAAAGCATGTATATTTATAGCCGCTTTTTACCTTGTCAGCTGCAACTCTTTGAGACAAACTCAGTGCAAAATTATAGAGAGTTACACCAGTGCTTTGCTTACCCAAAGTCTCAAATAACAGTTCCCAGAGTTTCAAATAGTGCAAATGTAACATAAGAGGCAAAAAACAAAACAAACAAAAAGCCTTGAAACAGTCCCTTGCCACCACTGCAGCTGGAAATGGCACAGATGTAATAGTGTTCTGTTTCAAGTAATCTGCAATGCTCAGCAGACACCAGCGATGTGCATATGTAAGGAGCCCAAGGAACTTGTAGAGTTCCTCAACTTCAACATCAGCCCAGCTGTGCTTCTTCCCCATTTCTTTGCTCTTTGCTGCATGCAATCAACGATTTCCCCTCTGGGACCAATAAAGTATTTTTGATTCTGAGACGGCCCACCGAGCGTAGACACATATCTGGCACCATCAACAAGGGAAGAGCTAGAATAAGATGTGGTGAGAGGGATCCAACAAGAAAGGGGCATTAAAAGGTGAAGGAAAAACGAGGGATTTGGGAGAGGTAGAGTGTAGAAAGGCCTCCACGATAACCTGTATTGCATCAGGCACTTAAAAGGAGTTCCAGTTTTTGGTAACTTCTTTAAAAAGTGTCAGATTTAACTTGAGTTTCTATCATCTCCCTTTGACCTGTTTTTGCCAGAGCACATAAGTGTATTATTGTGGCGTTGCGGGGGTCGCTAGGGGCGCTAGAGGGCCGGTGCCCTGCACGCTGTGTTCCGCCGCAAAGGACCCTGGGAGACGGGACTGAGTTTTGGGCTGTTTTGGGCCAGTTTGTGTGTGTGTTTGGGTTTTCTGCGTTTCCTTTTGTTGTGAGTGTGTTTGTTTATTGTTGTTCTGTGCTGTTGCCATGTTTTCCTTTATTTTCATTTCCTTTATGTGTGCACCGTGGGTCAGGGGGACCTTTTATGGGAGGGACCTGGCCCAATAACCCAAGTTTGTAGTTAGCTTAATCCAACTTTTGGGTTAAATAATTCTACCCAAGAATTGGGTAGCAAAAAAAGAACCAAACATGTTGGGTTAAAATAACCCAGAAACGGGGTTTGTGCTTTACTGAACCAGCAGTTGGGTTAAAATTGGGTTATTTTCTAACCCAACTGTTATTGGTGTGTAACGTCTGTCAAATTTGTAACGTGACAGAAATAAGGCAGACATCAGACGGTTCACAATCCAAACTGATTTATTTGAATCAGGGGTCTTGAACAGGAATCAGTCTGTTTGGTAAGAAAACTCACAAGACTAAATGACAAAACCAAAAATCCAGCAGAGAAACAGCTGGAACGACTTCAAATGAGAGACGAGTCAGTGAGTGTGTGAGTGGACAGAGAGATGATCAATAATGAGATTCAGGTGTGGAGCCAAAACAGGAAGTGAAGCACAGACACCATGTGCACCGTGTCAGGGTACAAAATAAAACATGATGTAAGATAAAAACAGGTTATTTTCACATCTTTTACAGTCTTTTGAAAGCACAGTTCGAGAAGGGGGACGCCAAATAAGAGGGGAAAAACAACTTCAAAATCAACAAACAGAAAAAGATTCAGCCTTTCATTCACTGGAGTGAAAACCCAGAAGATGAAGAAATCAAACATGTCCAAACATGGAACAGTTTAAATCAAAATAAAAAGATCATGTTTTCACAAAATAAAATATAAGAATGAAGGGAGGCTGTGACAATCACTGGATCTGCACGGTACTTAGTCATTATCTATTTCTTTGTGGCAGGGCCGGTCCGGGCATCTCCGACACCCTGGGCAAGCCCGACACGAGCAGCCCGACAGTTGTTGAGCGGGGGTGGGGCCAATAATTCCGAGCGATTCCGGGCGATGCCGAGAAGTGCGCTGCTCACTCGAACTGTCGGAGCGGCGCAGAGCGGGGCTCACACTGACCGTCAGGACGCCCCTTGTATGCCCCCCCCCCAGTACGTGGCGCCCCAGACAATGAATTGTTTCACCTGTAGGATGGACCGGCCCTGCTTTGTGGATTGCTTTTGTTCTGTCTGCATCTGTTCGTATTACAATTGTGATTTGCTGTGCACTGCTATGGTAAAGTCTTTTTGGTCTTGTTGCATAGATGAAGACAGACAAAAGGGTTTATATTGATCATAAATACTTTTAATTATTATTTTACCTTCTATTATCTTTATTAGGATTTTTTTTTGTTATTGGGTCAAATAAAGGAGAGTAATTTGGCTATAACGTCTGTGAAAGGAGAAGGACTGGGATTAGGTAAGCTTCAGGTCCTTCCTACTATGTTTGAACAAATTAATGAGCATCTTTTCTTGTTTTTTATTTTAAATGTTCAAATGAACTTTCAAAATCATAAAATCAACAGAAAAAAATGTATAAACTTAATTTAAAAATAATATTGCACAGAGCAGACGACTGTCATACAATTGTGATATTTGTCCAATGCGATGAATAAACATTTGACATTAATTCAAATTCAGTTGTAAAAAAATCAGAATATAATTATACTGGTCAACAGTTATAAGTCACTTTCTATTAAAAAAATTGACAAACAATTATCATAGAGGTCTAATAATAATCACATAATGAAATCAGAAAACTATTGCGCAGAACATGAAATGTTTGTACACTTCGAATCTGATAATTCTCACAACAACTGATGAGTGTTATTGAGGTCAGACTGGTGTTAAAGAAATCTCCGTCTCAGGACATGAAGAGTGAGAATGGATCAAAACTCTTGGGGTCTTCAGGATGAGACTGTTCCCCTCCGTGTGAGACCTTCATGACCCCCTGGGTCAGATTCAGGTTGTCGATGAAGGACTGTCGCTCTTCACTGGTGTCTGGTGGAGAAACAGAACAGCGGTTAAAGTGACAGTCAGGAAGGTTCCTGGTCTTTTTTACTCTGTAGACTCATGGGAGACTTACACCAGATCAGATCATCTCCGTTTCTGATTTGTGCCGGAGGAAAGTCTGGTTTGGAAAAATCATCAGTGACTAGAAGGCCATCCTTGTAGTAGTAGATGCTTTCCCCTGTGTATTTCTTATTTTCGATGGCTACCACAAGGAAGCAAAAGTTTGAGTCAGTCTTGTGCATGTTGGCGAGATCATGGAAGGTTCTGGCTTTTTCTCTCATTCTGGTTAGGACTTCATCTGAGTAGTACCATGGGACATCATGGGCACTTTTAGATTGAAATGAATCCAGGTATTGATCCATTGCATCCAGACAGGGGTCAGCACTTTCCAAAGAGGTGAAAACAAAGCACAGAGTATGTTGAATACTTGGATTGAGAACTTCTCGATCCAGTTCGGACTGGTTGTGGACGATCTTCACTCCCTCCATTATTTCTACACAGGACCTGATGACGTTGATTTCTCTCTCTTTACCCTCCAGCCACTTGAGTAGGTTTTCATGACTGAACGGTGACGTGTCTCTGCTGCCAAAGAGTTGTGTCAATGAGCTCTCATCCTCTTTGCCTTCACGGATGGAGGGAAGCTTCTTCTCCAGGGCCTGTTGAAGATTAGATGTGTAGTAATTACACAGCTTCTGGTAACGATGCAGGTCTTCTTGAATCTGTGGGAAATCCTCTCCCACTCCATCGACCAGAGATTCATTACATCTGGATTCCATCTGCTTCATGTCTTCCAGAGTTTCTTCAACTCTCCTCACCAGACCAACACTGAGGTCTGTCAGAAGATCAGGAGCTTCTGGAGTTAAGTTCTTCAGTGGCATCAACCAGACCTTCACCGGGACGGTTTTCTCTCCATGTTCTCCCAGCAGCTTCGGCAGCTCTGCAAAGGTCTTCACTGCATCAACAAATGTTGCAGGGTTGCTTTCAAGAATGAAGTCTCCATAAAATTTGCAGGAGAACTTCTGAATGAGAGATTTTTCTTCTTCAGTCAGCTCGATCTTGACTTTTCCCTCAGCAGTGAAGAGGGGGATCTTATTGATGACAGCTTCCATGCTGCCCTCCATTTTCTGCACGCTGCTCGAGTCCAACTTCTCACTGTCAAACACGAAGAAAGCATTTGCCCCATAAAGGATCTTGGTGACAATGTGTGTTGCAAAGCCCTTCTCAATCACACTCATCTGTTGTGGATCCATGTTGCCAAGATGACCCAGAGACAGTTGTTTCACGTGAGTGGTAGCTTTGTACTGAAAGGTCACTCTGCTCTGGTTGATGAACTTCTTCTGGTCATTCAGGTATTTGGCAGATCCATTAACTTCTATCAGACCGCCCAGGAAACTGGCTTTCAGAGAGGCGTTGACATCGAGGAGAGACGTCTTGGATTCAGTGGAGTCGGATGTCGAAATGTCCAGGTTAGTGCTGGGCTGACGGATCTCTTCCGTCTCTGCTTGCACAGTTTTATCATCCCACATAATCGAGCCTGAAGAGAAGAGAGAATGTCAGACCCACCTTGAAAATGTTTCTTTTCTGTTGTTGTGTATTTATAGTGTGATGGATCATAACATTGTTGAAGTCAGTTCATTAAATACAGTCATTTTCTTTGGAGACCTTTCCTCATTTTTTTCCTCTGTCATCAGGCAAAACAGTGAGGCTGGTGTCAAATTACATCCTCATGTCGGGGAAGGCATTTTTCAATCATCAATGTAACCAGCCAGCAGAGGAGGTCTGAGATGTTTTGGATTTATGTTTCAGTCAAATCCATTATTTTAGTGGCCAATCATACTTGATGAGAAAATTAACTCTGCAAGTCACCACGACAAGACTGATCTGTTGTTGGCCTGGTTCTGCAAAGGTTTCGTCCATTTATAAGGGAGTTTTTCCTTTCCTGTGGAACTGTTGTTTTTTCTAAAAATGACTGCATTGTGTTTGGTGCTGTATAACTAATACTGCTGAATTGAATTGAACTGAATTGAACTGAACTGACTTGAATTGAATTGAATTGAATTGAATTGAATTGAAATGAAATGAAATGAAATGAATTGAATTGAATTGAATTGAATTGAATTGAATTGAAATGGTTGCGACTCGGGCAACTTGCGAGACTGAAATATGACTTGCACCATCATGAAGGTGATGCCAGGCCAATGTGTGTGATAATTCTCGAAACCAATTCATCCTGTGCGTCATGGAGAAACCCTGCATCCTCTCTGCATCCCCTCTGCATCCTCTCTGCGATGTCACCACAAATGCTGGAGACGTTGAGTAGACCTCCTTTAGACCAGAAAAAGTCTGCAAGAATATCAAAAATGTTTGACTTTCTCATGACTCCACCAAGACCCGACGAGTCTCCAGGGGGCATCATGGAGACGCCTCCCAGCAGAGACTTGAATTGCTGGCAGGTCACCACCTGGTCTCCAGGCCAGTGAGATTGACCTTTTACTTTATTCTATTATGCAGTTTCTGGACATTGACTTCTCATGGATTCCTCTTTTGCAGATAACCTAACTTTTATAAGTCTGCAGAAAACGTGTCATATAATTAAAGCCACAAGCAGCATTGGTCGGGACCGAGCCTCCCCGCCGGCCCGCGACTGAGACGTCCACCCACTAACATGCAAGTTGTTAGCATCTCCCATCCACTAACATGTAGCTGTTAGCGTCTGTCATCCATTAACATGGAGTTGTTAGCATCTCCCATCCACTAACAGAGGTGTTAGCATCTCCCATCCACTAACATGGAATTGTTAGCATGTCCCATCCACAAAAAGGTAGCTGTTAGCATCTGTCATCCATTAACATGCAGCTGTTAGCAACTCCAATCCAATAACATGGAGCTGTTAGTATGTCCCATCCACGAACATGTAGCTGTGAGCATCTGTCATCCACTAACATCCCCTTAAACATTGGACGTCCTATGGATGTCCAGATCATGTCCATATTGCGTCGGTCCGTCCAAGACCAACTATAGACCTATTTTGGATGTCCAAAATAGGTGCGGTATTTGGACGTCTTATTATTACCCAATTTCGAAGTCTCGATGACGTTGAAGATCTGGACGTCGAAATTAGGACCCAATATCGACGTCTACATGCGGTTGAACATTCGAAAGTCGGGGAAACTTTATGTTCCTTGATTAAAAGTGTTTACCATCTGAAAGAGATGAGATGACGTATTATGTATGAAACGGGTTTTGATGTATTTTATTTTTGTTTTATTTTGAAGGGCGACAGACAGGAAGTTCTGTGTCTGTATTCACTTATTGGCTGCCATAATGTATATTAGCTTGACTGAGTGAACCCGGAAGTGGAGGTGTGTCAGATGTGTACACTTTACTGTGAAAGCCACGGAGCTGGAGACGCTGCTGTCGGGCTAATTAAGTGTTTTTCCCTTAATCGCTGGTCCAGCGGTTGTCGGGGAACCCTGATTCCTGTTTTGTGGACCGACGGTAGTCTGGAGCCACCTTGGACTGGCCGGTCACAGTCCCTTTTGAGGGCAATCGGCACCATAGCATGCTGGCACAGCGGATGGACGAAGAGTTAGCTGCAGATTCGTCACTGGTCCGGTATTTTGAGTACTGTGAAGTTTTTGCAATAAAATCTGTTTAAAAAGAATCGGATTGTGATCGTAGTTTCCTGTACCTGTGAATTTTGCTGTACCTTGGCTTGTCAGGAGGTTGGTGCCGTCTTTATGCATTTCGAGTTAGCATCTGCTGGTGATTGATTCAAATGAAGTAATAGGAAAATAACCTTGGACTCAAAACAACGTTGATAGTAAATGGTTGAAGTTGTGTCGTCAACTCACTGTGGATTCAACATTGAAATATCAACATTCTTCAGATGTATATACTCGTCAGTATTTTTAAAATCATGACTTATAAAAATTTTCCTGAAATATGTCAGTTGAAAAACAAAGTTATTTCAACATCCAGACAACGTTGATAATTTACCATTGGAAAAGTGTTTATGTGAATGTTAACCCCGCCTTGTATTTCTTTTTGTTTGAGTCTGTTTGTTTTCATTGTCTCGTAAAGATAGAATTATGTCTAACAAAAGAGCGGCCCAAGCGGTTAAATTTAGTACGTAATTTCATCAAATTGTGAACTTTGGAGAAACACATAAACATTTTTAAAACCACCACTTTATTTTAGGATAAGTAGTATTCCGCAAAATAGTGGTCACCCTCCCGTTTACAAATGGTCTTTTCAATAAACTAACATCTCAACAGGTAACGCTGAGGATCGCCGAACTGTAAGTCGTGAGTTCGAATCTCGGTGTCATCCATCTGTAATAAATTGCTGAAATAACTGAAAGAATATGCCGCGAACTCGGACCGCAAACCCGGAGATTAGGTTTTGGTCAACTTAAATTATATTTTCCCCTCTTTTTTTTGGCCCTTGTCTGAAGGTCCTGGTGACGTCGATACCCGACGTCGAAATTACGTAAAAAAAAAGACGTCATCTGGCGTTACATTCTGCACCTTGTGGGGACGTTGCTGGGACGTCCAACAATGACCTTAAAAAGACGTTGATTTAACGTCTTTTTGCTCAGTGGGATGGAGCTGTTAGCATCTCCCATCCACTAACATGTAGCTGTTAGCATCTCTCATCCACTAACATGGAGATGTTAGCATCTCCCATCCACTAACATGGAGCTGTTAGCATCTCCCATCCACTAACATAGAGTTGCTAGCATCTCCCATCCACTAACATGTAGCTGTTAGCATCTCCCATCCACTAACATGGAGTTGTTAGCATCTGTCATCCACTAACATGGAGTTGTTAGCATCTGTCGTCCACTAACATGGAGTTGTTAGCATGTCCCATCCACTAAAATGGAGCTGGTAGCTTATCCCATCTGCTTTTGAGAGTCACTGAATGAAGGCACTGAGTGTCAGAGTTTGATTAACAGCTGCTGTCAGCTGTGTAACTGCACTGCATGCCCATATATGGTCATGTCAGTTAGAGTGGGAGAGAGGAGAAAATAAAATTTCTGTTTGGGAAACAACTGCTCCTTGTTCCTTTCCTGTTTGGCAAAACTGAACAAAAAATATCACGTTTGATAGGAAAATGTGTTGTCTTTCAGTTGGTGAGGCTTTCAGAGCAGTCAGACTTTTAGCTTGGACCGTAGAGGCCTCAGTTTGTGAGAAGCGTGAGATTTTTCCCCATCCGGCTCCATTATAACCGAGAGCAAAATAAATGCAGAGCGCACACCTTTTCATACCTGTGAAAACGTACATATAACATGAAATTATCCCCACTTCCATCCATCCATCCATCCATTTTCTACCGCTTATCCGGGGCCGGGTCGCGGGGGCAGCAGTCTCAGCAGGGATGCCCAGACTTCCCTGTCCCCAGACACTTCCTCCAGCTCCTCTGGGAGGATCCCAAGGCGTTCCCAGGCCAGCCGAGAGACATAGTCTCTCCAGCGTGTCCTGGGTCTTCCCCGGGGTCTCCTCCCAGTGGGACATGCCCGGAACACCTCCCTAGGGAGGCGTCCAGGAGGCATCCTAAACAGATGTCCGAGCCACCTCAGCTGGTTCCTCTCGATGTGGAGGAGTAGCGGCTCTACTCCGAGCTCCTCCCTGGTGACTGAGCTCCTCACCCTATCTCTAAGGGAGCGCCCAGCCACCCTACGGAGGAAGCTCATTTCAGCCGCTTGTATCCGGAATCTTGTCCTTTCGGTCATGACCCAAAGCTCATGACCATAGGTGAGGGTGGGAACCCAGATTGACCGGTAAATCGAGAGCTTCGCCTTTCGGCTCAGCTCCTTCTTCACCACGACGGACCGATACAATGACTGCATCACTGCAGCCGCTGCACCGATCCGCCTGTCAATCTCACGCTCCATCCGTCCCCCACTCGTGAACAAGACCCCAAGATACTTGAACTCCTCCACTTGGGCTAGGGTCTCTCCACCAACCTGGAGGGGGCAAGCCACCTTCCTCCGGTCGAGGACCATGGCCTCGGATTTGGAGGTGCTGATCCTCATCCCTGCCGCTTCACACTCGGCTGCAAACCGCCCCAGTGCACACTGTAGGTCCGGGTTCGATGAAGCCAACAGGACAACATCATCTGCAAAAAGCAGAGATGAAATCCTGTGGTTCCCGAACCGGACCCCCTCCGTCCCCTGGCTGCACCTAGAAATTCTGTCCATGAAGATTATGAACAGAACCGGTGACAAAGGGCAGCCCTGCCGGAGTCCAACATGCACCGGGAACAGGTCCGACTTACTGCCGGCAATGCGGACCAGACTCCTACTCCGGTCATACAAAGACCGGACGGCCCTTATCAAGGGGCCCTGGACTCCATATTCCCGGAGCACCCCCCACAAGACACCACGAGGGACACGGTCGAATGCCTTCTCCAAATCCACAAAACACATGTGGACTGGTTGGGCAAACTCCCACGAACCCTTGAGCACCCTATGGAGGGTATAGAGCTGGTCCACTGTTCCACGACCAGGACGAAAACCGCATTGTTCCTCCTGGATCCGAGGTTCGGCTATCGGTCGGATCCTCCTCTCCAGTACCCTGGAATAGACTTTCCCGGCGAGGCTGAGGAGTGTAATCCCCCTATAGTTGGAACACACCCTCCGGTCCCCCTTTTTAAACAGGGGGACCACCACCCCGGTCTGCCAATCCAGAGGCACCGTCCCCGACCGCCACGCGATGTTGCAGAGACGTGTCAACCAAGACAGTCCCTGCACATCCAGAGACTTAAGGTACTCAGGCCGAATCTCGTCCACCCCCGGTGCCTTGCCACCGAGGAGCTTGCCAACCACCTCAGTGACTTCAGCTTGGGTGATGGACGAGTCCACCTCTGAGACCTCAGCCTCTGCTTCCTCCACGGAAGACGTGGCGACGGGATTGAGGAGGTCCTCAAAGTATTCCTTCCACCGTCCAACAATATCCCCAGTTGAGGTCAGCAGCTCCCCACCTCCACTGTAAACAGTGTTGGCGGAGACCTGCTTTCCCCTCCCGAGGCGCCGGACGGTTTGCCAGAATTTCTTCGAGGCCGACCGATAGTCCTCCTCCATGGCCTCCCCGAACTCCTCCCAGACCTGAGTTTTTGCCTCTTTTTGCCGAGTTATCCCCACTTATGTAACATCATCTTGTTTGGGGAAACCTGGTGAGGCTTTACGTGTGCTCGGTTTGTTGATAGGAGTCACGGTATAGCCACAATCTCCAGTTGTTCGAGGTGCTGAAAAAAGGCGACTTTTTTCTTTTTTCCCCCATTATAACGGATGACGGCCGGAGCAAGGCAGGATTTCAGACTTCCAACTTTGAGCGCTAATAAAATCCACACCGTAAGACTTTTGACAAAGTTGTTCAAAACTTTGGTAGAGAAATTTGTCCTCTATCACGTCACGTAACTCTTATGTCTGTATGACAAACGGTCTCGGAGGAGATAATTTTTTCGTGAGGAGTGATTTTGGGCAAAATTTTACTTTGAAAAGGAAATAGTGGACTTCCTGTTTAATTTAGGTCAGGGGTGTCAGCATGTGAAATGTAGATCTTGATGAGACGAACGCGTGAGTGTTGGTTTGATCTCCCTACGACATTCCTGCGGGCTGTAGCGACTGTTTTAGACGTTTTTTGGAATATAGGTGGCGCTAGAGAGCCGATGGTTTTCATTTTTGTATTTTATAAAATTTTTTGCCGGTCAGGATGTGTGTGCCAAATTTGGTGAGTTTTCGTGCATGTTTAGGGGGTCAAATTCGCGTTTATTTGGGCATTAGTATAATAATAATAATATAGAATGACGACGACAATAAACAGACGAATAACAATAGAGACCGAGCCCGGAGGGCCACGGGCAAGGTCCCTAATTACCAGTGTTGGGAATAACGGCGTTAGAATAAACGGCGTTAGTAACGGCGTTATTTTTTTCAGTAACGAATAATCTAATTAGTTACTTTTCCCATCGTTGCAACGCCGTTACCGTTACTAAAAATATGAAGTGGCGCGTTACTACTGACTGAATGAAGCGCGAGTGTCCGCTGCTGCCGCACACATCAGCTGCAGGAGAGAGCAGGGAGGAGGGAGGACGGGGGAGAGGGGAATGGGGGGGGGGGGGGGGGGGGGGGGGTGATGAAGACGCGATGCTGATTGGTTGGTGGGCGGGCATGCCCTGCCCACGTGTCTCACTCGCTGCACGCGCTGACCGGTAAACACAACAAAACAGAGACAATGGCGTGGAGCTCGAGCCCAGGACATAGAAAGGTAGCGTTCTGAAACTGGAAGCCTCACTGGAGACTTTATCCACGTCTGCCACATGCTAGCATGACACTTGTTGCTGCTGCTGCTGCTGCTGCTAACCCGACCCCGAGTCCAAACGCAGCAGGAGGGAGACGAGCCGCTCTGTTAAAACAAGCAACCAGCAGGCGACCAGAGCCGAGCTGAACACTGACTGCAGGTCCACTGGAACACAGTAGGCTGAATGTACAGTTACAGAGATTTGCAATACTTAATGGCCAGAAGTTTACATTTGTGTTTTCTTAACAGGCTGCAGTTTAGTTCAAATAAATACTAAATGTTCTAAAATACTGTATAAAGTGTTTTTATTCTTCAATCAGTTGATATAAACATCTTTGATGTTATAGATGTTATAGAATGTGGTAATGTGTAGAACATGAAAAATAACATCAGTTACTTTGCTGAGTAACTAATTACTTTTTCAGTGAGGTAACTGAGTTACTAACTCAATTACTTTTTGGGAGAAGTAATTTGTAATTCTAACTAATTACTTTTTTAAAGTAACTTGCCCAACACTGCTAATTACATCTTCTGCTTCATTATTCCACATCCTGACAATGTGTTGAGTGAAAGAAACTCACCTGGGATGAGTTGGTGCTTGCGAGCATCGTAGAGCATCCCGAGCATGAAGGGCTGACCCAGAGCAGAGAGCATTATATCTGAGGACATGTCTGCAACCTGATGACGCACAGAGGTTTAACAAACTGCTGAGGATGAACCTGAGTCCTGAGTCCTGTGGACGTCCAGCTGCAGCAGTCAGAGTGACAGTGTGAGCTGTGGAATCATTACTTTCAGTCATATCCTCTCTTCAGCTGACTCCTCCCTTCACACAGCAGATATTTCACAACTCACCTGGACTCTAACCTCAATGATAAAATGACTGTTACCTGATGTCTGAGCTGGAATCAGACTGGAGGAACTACATTCATGTCTGAGTCAGTGACCTTGAACTCACCCTGAACCTTTTTGTTCAAACACTGAAATCACGTCACCCTCGTGTGTTCACTGAAACAACATGATGTTTAAACACAGTCAACTATTCAACCTAAAGACTCATCAGTTCTGTCCTCAGCAGAATGGAGCCCTGTGGAATCCTATATCAGTGCGGAGCCGACGAGGATCAAGGAGGCTCCAGTGAATGATAATCGACAATATTGAAGCTCTTTATTAAAAACCTGTTGGCGACAACATTGAGAGTCCCTCCAATGAGGTCTTCTACTTGTTGTGTAGTGTGAGAGCCAAAACGAGGCCTCTCAGAGATGAATAATGTATTTAATGTTTTTGAGTGTTTTAAGTTGTAAATCTGTCAAACTTGACCCAAACACAACAGGAGCCAAGAAATGCCATTTTTGGGACACTACTAGGCTACTCTGTTTAGCGAAAATACATCCATAGTATAATTGCTCATCATCACACAATTTTTGGATAACTTAAAGTTTTACCTCACAATGACCTGCCCTTCTCTGCCTTTGATTGGCTCATCAGCCCTTGACTGCACAATGACCATCGACATAAACCAATCCAATGTCCGGCTGTGAGTGCAGCAGGGCTGACTCACTAGCTTTGGACCTCAAAGTTCTTTGTACTCCACACGTGCACTTAGAAAGCAAAAGTAAGTAGAAAATTAACATACAAAAAAGAAACTTGTCTCTAGACTTTTCTGAAAGCTAACTAAAAAAATGCAGAATGAAAGAAACTCAGTTTGCCACGAACGTTTTGAAGCGAAGGGTATCATTTTCGATGTACCTCAGTACGGTCGTGCTGTCCGTCCAAAAAATGGAATCCATCAGCGGAACTTCAAGTTCTTCTTTCAGCATCCGATTGATCTTGACAGCCACCATTGCTGCCGTCAACTCCATCCGGGGAATCGTGACCTGCTTGAGTGGAGCGACTCTGGCTTTTCCCATCAAGAAGGATACATGTTTCTCGCCCCGTTCGTTTGTCAACACAAGATACGACACGATGCCATATCCATCTTGGCTGGCGTCTGAGAAATGATGGATCTGAGCAGTCTTAGGGGGACCAAACATGGCTGGTTTCAAACATCTGCTGACTTTAAGCTCGGACAGCTTGTCAAGGTGCTTTAGCCACTGCAGCCATGCTTTGCGTGGTTTGTCTTGAATTTCTTCATCCCAGCTTCTTTTCTCTTTGCAGAGGTTTCTCAAGATAAGCTTAACAGGTAGGAGGAGTGGTGCGAGAAAGCCCATCGGGTCATATACTGAACTGACAACGGATAAGATTCCTCGTCTTGTGCAAGGCTTATCTGTCAGCTGTACCTTGAACTTGAACCCATCTGAACTCGTGCACCACTGCACACCAAGTGCCCGTTCTGCTGGAAGTTCATCATTATCCAAGTCTAGATCCTTGACTTCAGTTGCTCTTTCTTGGTCAGGAATGGAACGAAGCAGAGCTCTACTGTTGCTGGTCCATTTGGTCAAGTGGAAACCACCTTCCGCACACAGCATCATCAGCTCTTTTGCAAGAGAAACAGCTTGGCTTTCTGTGGCAACTGACTTCAAACAATCGTCGACATAGAAATTTCTGAGGACTGTTTGTGTGGCCTCTGGAGTGGTCTTTGCTGCTGCATCTTCCGCTGTTCTTCTCAGTGTGTATGAAGCACAACTTGGAGATGATGTAGCGCCGAACAAGTGCACACACATTCTGTACTCAGCTGGTTCTGTGTTGAAATCACCTTCTGGCCACCACAGAAAGCGTAACAGATCAGCATCTGTGTCCGGAACCCGCACCTGCAAGAACATGGATTCTATGTTGGCCATCATGGCAATGGGCTGCTGCCTGAATCTCAGCAATACTCCGATGAGGGTGTTAGTAAGGTCAGGCCCTTGCAGCAACTGGTCGTTCAGCGACACTCCTTGATAAGTTGCTGCACAGTCGAAGACAACTCGCAGTTTCAGCTTTTTAGGATGGTACACCCCGTGGTGAGGGATGAACCACACTCGACCATCACAGCGACCCAACTGTTTTTCTGGAACTCTTGCTGCATATCCTTTTTCCAGTATGTTGCTCATAAATGCTTTGTACTCCTGATAGAAGTCTGCATTTTTACTAAACTTCCTCTTCAAGGAGTTCAGTCTTTGTTCAGCAATACCACGGTTGTGAGGCATCTTCACCTTGTCATCTTTTAAAGGAAGCTTGATGCAAAAGTGACCATCAATGAGCTGCGCTGATGTAGTCACAGTGTACATGAACTGTTTGTCATGTTGAGAGTTTTCTGGCCGGTCATCACACCGTCTTTCCGGGAAATCTGCATTGTAATGTCTCATCAACATGTCTTCAATGTTCATCACAGAAATGCGGTTGACAAGGAAACTTTGATTTTCGCTCACATCAGTGTCTCTCTCTCTGGTAATCGGACCATTGACAACCCAGCCGAGCGCTGTCTTCACGGCACATGGTCCGTCATTCTGGCTACTGATAATCTCCCATGGCTCCATTGCTTTGTACGCATTGGCACCAATAAGAAGGCCAATGTCTGCTTCTAACTTTGGGAGACAAACGGGACTCAGGTAGGACCACTTCTCCAAATCTTTCTTCTGTGGAATGTTGGCTTTCTTTGCAGGTATGTCTGGTTGAGTGTACACATTTGGCAAATGAATGTATTGTTGCTCCTCTAAGCCACACACTTCCAGATCTGTAAGTACACAGCTACTTACTTTCTGTTCTTGTGCCATGGTACGAAGGATGAACTCTGTTTTTCTGCCTCTGATGTTCAGCTTGTTTGCTAAATCTTCGGTGCAGAAAGTCGCAGTACTTCCTTGATCCAGGAATGCATAGGTCTTAACCGTCTTTGAGCTCTTCTTGTGTTTTATCATTACAGGCATAATGGGAAGTATGCATTTATTGTTCCCGGCCCCAGTGTGTTCACCTGTTTTACACCCTGCAGACACCAGAGCACTTGTGACTTCACCTGTGTCTTGAGCGCTTTCATCTGTACTGTGTTGTTCTGATGCAGCTTCTTCTTTCACTACATGCAAGATAGCTGGATGCTTGAGAGAACAGTCTGGGCATGAAGCTTTTTTCTTGCAATCTTTGGACAGGTGACCTGCTGTCAAGCACCCGAAACAGAGACCATTGCTTTTCAGAAACTGAATTCTTTCTTTCAAGGGCTTGTCTCTGATCTTGGTACATGCGCTCAGAGCATGATTCTTCTGGCAGTAAAGACAGGGGCTCTGGAAAACGCTTCCAGACTTAACTGTAATGGTTTTCTTTATGGACTGACCTTTACTGGCATCTTTCTCTGTTGAAACATTTACAGCAAAGCTGCTCCTTTTAGGCTCCACTTTGACAGTACTGCGTTTCTTCTTCAAAACTTTAGGACCACCTGAAGTGGGATCCAGGATATCTCCAAATAGTGGATCATTTGCAACTCTTGCTTGGTGATAAATAAAGTCCACTAAGTCTGAAAATCTGGCTCTTTTTCTTGTTCTCTCCTGGATGTCAAAAGCATAGCTTCTCCATCTTTCTTTCAGCTTGTAAGGAAGTTTGGATAGAATGCATTTCATGTTGGTCGGGTTGTTCATTTCGTCCATGTAGTCTACGTCGTTCACTGTGTTGCAACACCCAATCAGAAACAACGCAAAGGCATTCAGTCCCTTTCTGTCTTCAGGTTTTATCTCAGGCCACTCCATTGCCTTCTTGATGTAAGCTGTAGCGATGGTCAGCTCGTCTCCATAGTGACGATCAAGCAATGCTCTTGCTTCTCTGTAAGCTCTGAATGGGCTCATGTGCTCACAGCTGCGAATGAGATCCAGCGGCTCTCCACTCGTGAACTGTTCGAGGTAATACAGTCGATCTTGATGGTTGTCAGTATTACTGTCAATGGCATGCTCGAAAGCTCTTATGAACGACCTATATGTGAGTGGATCTCCTTTGAATATTGGTATGTCTCTGTGAGGCAGTTGAGACAAACTCTGTTGCTTGATGAGCATCTCAGTAACTTCATTTTGACGCTGTAGCACTCTACACAGACCATCAGATGAAGAATCAGTGCGGTTGCGATGATCTGCACGTGGAGTACTGCTGGCAGCAGCATCAAGTCTTGCTGAAGATTTTCTCTTGACTGAAGCCTCAGTCTGAGCATGCGACTTTGGATTTTGAGAATGCGAAGACCTGCCAACTCTAGAGTGCGCATTATCATGTGCAGTGACAGCCTTTCTTTGTCCACCAAATGAAGATTCTGCTTTGGGTTCTGGAAAGTCTCAAGCAAGTCATCCAAAGTTTCATGTGCATCCTCATATTCTTCATACACCTTTAATTTGGCATTTGAAGCTGCAAGCTCAGTTTCCATTTCCAGCTGCTCTTTCTTTAGTTTCAAGCGTAGTTCCTCCTGTTCTATTTCTTGTTTCTTTTTCATTGCTGCAGCTCTTGCTAACAATGCTTCACGTTCTGCTTTAATTTTCAGCTTTGCAGAACTGGTGTTAGAAGAGCGACTTGAAACTGAACTGGCCTTAGATGCACTGTCACAATCTTGCACATCCTCTTCCTGAGGATCTTTAATGACATCTGCAATCCACACATTTATTTCTTGTAAGAATTGCTTGAATTCAGAATACTTGCTCTTTAAAGCTTCTTGATCTGCTTGCTTTTCATCTTCATGTAGCAACTCACACAGTTCTTCATTCAAACACTCATACTCTTCTAAGCATCTCTCAAACACCAGCAATGTTTCATCTTTGATTGAGTGAACATTGTCTTCATCTTGTTTTAATTCCTCCAAGCCATTTCTCTGTTTAGTTAACTGCACCAGTTTTCCTTTTCTCTCTCCTTTAAGCCTTTTAACTTTCTCCTCTTTAGCCTTTTCTGTGGGCTTTGGCGCCCTCTTCTGGTCAACATGCGTAACTGCACCGCTGTCCGACATATCTTTTTATTCATTCATCTCTACACATAAACCGTCATAGTTCCTCGAATTATCCACAGCTTCTTACTCTTCTTAAGCATTCACAGGCACTCGTGAAAAGAGTTCCTAGATGTGTAGGATTTTTGAATCAAAACTTGACTTCTTTCAAGCAGTAGCATGCATTAGCATCGCGGCTAACGTTAGCATCGCGGGTAGCGTTAGCATAACCAAAAGCGGCTATCAAGAGCTATAAATGAATAGCAGAGCTCTTCTACGGACAATTTCCACTTCACAGAGCAGTCACTGTTACTCACGGCACCAGGGTCTTCCTTTTGAGAACACTTATCTCCGTGAAACTTCAGCCAGGCCTGCTCTCCTTGCAGCTAGCTTGTCCTCAATCTGGATCGTAGCCCCGAGTTGGCTTGTTAACTCCATGGAAACATCCGTGCAGTCCCCACGAGTCTTTCTGCAGGTCTTTCTTTGTTGAATTGGAGGAAAAATCCACTTGTCTGCACAGTTTTTCCCCAATGAGCAGTCTTTTGACTAAGATGTGAGTGCAGCAGGGCTGACTCACTAGCTTTGGACCTCAAAGTTCTTTGTACTCCACACGTGCACTGAGAAAGCAAAAGTCTTGAAACCGAAGTTGTCTTTTTATCTTTTAATAACAAAACTTAACATACAAAAAAGAAACTTGTCTCTAGACTTTTCTGAAAGCTAACTAAAAAATGCAGTGTAGGTCAAAAGACTGTGTTGCTCCAAGGTCCAGTGGCTTCTGCTGAAATCTTCACAGTACTTCAATAATCTCAATTTAACAGCCAATCAGAAAACAAGCACGATAGACGTAATTAGTCACTGGTCAAAATACCCTCTGTACTGCAACACAGAACTATATTAACATATCAAAAAATACATTAATCACTTCACAAAACTACAATAACTACAAAATATATTAAAGCAGAAAAATGGCTACAACACCAACAGTTAATAACAACCTAAAGGAAGGAAAACATTTCACATATTTGTATCCTTTACAGGACACTCATTGAAATACATGGAAATGGAAGATTTCCTCACCTAGGGGTATCAAAGGTGACTTAGATGACAATATTCCCCAAGTAGGGTATATTTCTACAATAATTTCAATGAAAGGATTTTCTGTTCCACTATTGAGTGCTTATTTTCCACAGTATGATGTGTCATTTCTCAAGAAATGTGTCCTATAATCATAAAAGTAACATTTTCTTTGAAAGTATCTTTGAGGTCACCCAAGGTTGATGCAAAGAGAAGCAACATGTAAAATGCAGGCAAGGTAAGACGGTGAAACAACTTACAATAAAGTGAGGGACAATGTGAGGCAGTTACCGAGAGTAAGCCAGTTTGAACAGATGAGTTCCCAGTTTGGATTTCAAGATGGGGAGATTGGCAGAGTTTCACAGATCAGGTGGTAGAGTCTTAGATTAGCCTACTGAAATTATTCCTGTTTTTGAAAACTCATAGGTTGGACCAAACATGGTGTCGCCATTCTCCAGAGGCAGATGGGATTACTGTTACTGAGGTGCACAGGTTTGTTTGGAAGACAAAGGCAGATTAGAGGAAGCCATTAAATCAAAGGCTGAAGTCTATAAACTGTCTGCATCAGCCTCCGAATGCCCATGGAGGCTTTGTCATGCCGCTTGTAATTAATAACTGGATGTGATTCGAGGCACTTTCTTTTAAGAGTGAATGGTTAACTGGTGTCAACATTAACAGGCGATAAGACACAGAAATGTTCTGGCACAAGTTCAAAGAAAAACTGAAATCAGGTGAGTCTTTCTGTTTGGACTATACTCGTTATTACACTTGCTGTTTTTGCAACAACCGTATTTTGTGATTTTCATTCATCACTAATACATAATGTACATATTGCACATACTTGCATATATTATAGTTCCTTTATATTTTAAGATTTATGTTGTGCATACAGTTAGATCTTCCATGTTTAACTTTTTCTGTTATCAGCTGGGGAGAGGAGCTCCGCTACGTTCCCATCCGAGCTAATTGTGGCTAAGTTAGCGAAAACTGTCAGCTCGTCAGCTGACCCACCCGAAGACGGTGGAGGAGCTGACTTTATGAAAACACTGGCGATGGATGAGAAAATACAGCCGAAATGAGCGACCTATCTGGGGGCCGGCCAAAGGCTGGATTCTCTTCCGGGGGGGAGTGGTGTTCCTCTTCATGACGTCGAGAAGAGGGAGATTTCAGAACCGCGTGTTTGAGTGTATATTTTCTTAAAAGTGGAGTGCACAATTGAGGGAGGTGACTGAATTTTTCACTTCTGGGGGATCATACAGAGGCTCTGGGAGGCAATATGACTGTAAAGACACCTTTTTTAAAGTGAATTTTGCATAATATGACCCCTTTAAATCCTTCACTGTGTACAAACAGCATGCTGTGCCCACATGTACAAGTCTTCTTCAGAAAGACAGTGAGCTCTGATAAATGAAGCACCTTGGTTGGCAGCCTCCATTAGTGTGTGAATGTGGCAAACACTGGAAAATGCTATGGAGGCTGGTTAAGGAGTGGAAAAGTGCGATCTCAGTGAAATCTAATCTCCATTTACCAGTAAGGTTCAGGGGGGTGTCAAGGTCACTGATTCAGACATAACTGTACTTCTTGCAGTCTGTTTCCAGCTCAGACATGAGGAAACAGTCATTTTACCATCAAGGTTAGAGTCCAGGTGAGTTGTGAAATATCTGCTGTGTGAAGGGAGGAGTCAGCTGAAGAGAGGATGTGACCATAAGTAAAGAGCGCACAGCTCACACTGTCACTCTGACTGCTGCAGCTTAACGTCCACAGGACTGAGGACTCAGACTCCAGACTCAGGTTCACTGAAACCCCTCATCAGGTGAGAACTAACCCTCACTAAGCTCTGCTCTGTGTCGAACTGTCTCTGTGTGGACGGTTCCTGGACTCCAGTTCTTGGTGTTCAATCGATTGTTGTTTGTCCGCAGGTTGCAGACATGTCCTCAGATATCCTGCAGGTTGCTGCTCTGGGTCAATCCTTCACTCTGGGGATGCTCTACGATGCTCGCAAGGACAATTTGGTTTCAGGTACGAACTCAAGAGTCTAGTTCTTTTAGCAGAATTACTTAGTAACTGTGGCTGTTTCCTTCAAAAATGCTAATTGTGATGTACTAATTTAGGTTATTTATTCTGTATATATTAAATAATCTCATGTTGCCATTATGTGTATTTCTTTCATACGTGTTCTTGAATTAATTACGTCTGTCTCATTGCTCAGTGGCTCAAAGAAGGTGCCTGTGCTCTCTTTTGCATGAGTCAATATTTAAAAAAAGGTTAATTTCCATGTCTCCGGCGGGCTCACCACCCACCGAACGACCCGTAGGGGCCGGGTGCAATGTGGATTGGGTGGCAGCTGACAGTAGGGTGCCTGGTGACCCAATCCCTGGACCCAGAGACTAGCTCTAGGGACATGGAATGTTACCTCGTCATGGAAGGAGCCTGAGCTTAAGAGGGAAGTTGAGAGGTACAGGCTAGATATAGTCGGGCTCATCTCCACACATAACCTGGGCTCTGGAACCCAACCTCTCGAGAAGGCACTGCCCACGGTGAGAGGCGGTGGACTGGCGTGGGTTTTCTTACAGCCCCACAGCTCAGCCGCCATGTGTTGGAGTTCACCCCAATGAACAAGAGGGTCACGTCCCTGCACCTTTATGTCGGGGACAGGTGCCCTATTGTTGTTTTGGCTTAGGGGCCGAACAGAGGCCGACAGGCACCGCCCCCCCATCCCCCCATCCACCGGACACCCAGGGCAGGCAGAGCCGAGAGCCCAGGGCCCAAGACCCCAAGAGTCAACCCCACCAACTCAGGCAGAGGGTCATGACCATACTCAGTGGAACCAGCCCACACGGGCAGCCACCCACCCCAGGCCAGCACCACTCCAGCCATGTACCCCGAGATC
The DNA here is from genome assembly GCF_902148845.1 of Salarias fasciatus. Lineage (NCBI taxonomy): Eukaryota > Metazoa > Chordata > Actinopteri > Blenniiformes > Blenniidae > Salarias > Salarias fasciatus. Next base: position 4,829,449 of record NC_043752.1, on the reverse strand, counting down.
CAGGGTATTACAACCCCCCAAACCTCAGGTTGGTGTTTCTGGTCTTACAGTCGTCTGTCAACCAGTAACTGGTGCTTGGCTTTCCATCCTTCCATTCTATATGTATATATATGTATATATATATGTATGTGTGTATATATATATATATATATATATATATATATGTATATATATATATACATATTAGGGATGGTTCGATCCGATCCGCTGGATCGATATTGACTTCGATCCAGGCCAAAATGACTGGATCGAGCATCGGAGTTTTTTGTTAGAACTTGTTCGACCCGCCCCCCACACGCCGAGCCGCGTGCAGCAGTTTTTGGACTGTCGGGAGGGCACCAGCGGCTAGCGCGACACTTCTTTGGACCGTCCGAAGGAGAGAGAGCGGACTGCTGGGTTTTTTTTTTTTTTTTTTTTTTTTTTTCCTCTCCGTTGTCCGGGCGCTGCAGAATTTAGCGCGGGCAGGGCACCCAGACTGAAAAGGTCTGGGGGAAACCCTGAGCTGCATGTTCCTCCAATGGAACTCTTTTTTTTTTTTAAGTCCAAAATCATATTTATTATATTGTTGGGGTTTACGATTGGTGATTGGAAATAAATTACTCAAGTATTGATTACTGGAAGCAATTGATTAAGTAATTTCGTTACTTATTAATTTCAGTACATATTTTAATTCACCAATTAATAATTGCAGGTCATTTACAGTGGATCACCAATAACAATCAATTACTGCGTAATAAACTGTTTAAAGTGAAGCACCAAGTAATTTAACCCAACATAAATTATTATTAATCAGAATAAACTGTCATTTATTCATTAATAATGTCAAATAATCAGCTATTTGGGTATGGAGTAGACCACAGAGTGATTTAACCATTGATTATAAAGGTGTTATTAATTAAAAGTATCCCACTGAGCAAAAAGACGTTGAATCAACATCTATTTTTTTTTCTTTTTTGCAAACATGAACAAACAATACAGATAGACAGAGACATGCAACACGACAAGCCACAACAGAAAACAGAGAGGAATCAAAACAAAACAACAACAACAACAACAACAACAACAACAACAACAAAACAAAAAAAAAACCAAACAAAACAAAAACAAAACAACAACAACAACAACAAAAAGAAACTAAACAACTAATGAGTAAGCTATTTGGTGTGTATGATGTGTGTGTGTGTGTGTGTGTGTGTGTGTGCATAACAGAAAAACATATACGGTCCACCCCTTTTTTCCACATATAGATACACATACATATTCATACCCGCATACATACATACATTCACACATGTGCACAATACATACATATACAAACAATTGTAAAGAAAACAACACCCAAATAATCAAAACCTCAATAATAACAGCAACAGAGCTCTGCCACCAAGAACAACCACAATATAACAACAACAATCACAACAACAACAATGATAACAACAATAGGAACAACAATAGGAACAACAATAACAATAATAAGAACAACAATAAGAACAACAATAACAATAACAATAACAATAACAAAAACAACAATAAGTATGTTATGTGAGAGTGGTTTGCTGTGGGTCATGATTGCAGAAAGTTAATGAATGTTTGCCAGATGGGGTTGTGGGGGGTATCAGAGGAGTTTGTATTTTCTAGAGAGATGTAGTCGATGAGGAGGTTTTTCCAGTGTGTAATATGTATGGAGTTCCGTGATTTCCAGTTCACGAGGATAGTTTTCTTGGCAACAGCTAGCGCCACGAGAAGTAAACGGTTTTGTGTATAATCAAGTTTTAATGTAGATAGGTCTCCTAATAAACAGAGGGTGGGGGAAAGTGGGATGTGGCAGCCCATGATTTGTGACAGGATGTCTGTAATGTTTTTCCAGAAGTGGTGGACAGGTGTGCAGTGCCAGGTTGCATGAATGTAGGTATCTGTGCAGTTTTCTGTGCAGTGTGAACAGTTATCGGATGATGAGAAGCCCATTTTTTGCATTTTTTGTCCAGTCAGATGTGTTCTATGAATGATTTTGTATTGGATGAGTTGTAGGTTGGCGTTTTTTGTCATGAGGAAAATGTTCTTGCAGATTTGGGGCCAGAAGTCGGCATCAGGAGCAATTGTGAGATCTGTTTGCCATTTTTCTGAAGGTATAGATGATATTGTATCGGTCTGTGAAATTAACTTGGATATTTTAGATAAGAGTTTTTTTGAAGAGGAGATATCAATGAGGGTAGAAGCTGAAGGGGGGAGGTCGAGGTTTATGTTTCTGTTTATCATTGCTGATTGGATGGATGATGAAACCTGTAGGTATTGTAAAAACTGTTGGCTCCTGATGCCGAACTTCTGGACCAGAAGCGGGAATGGGACCAGGGTGTTATTGTTGAAGATGTGTTTGAGGTGAGTGATCCCTTTATCTGCCCAGGAGCTTAAGTGTAACGGTTGTTTATTGCTGGTGAAGTCCGGGTTGTGCCAGATGGGGGTGAAGAGTGAGGGTGCCAGAGTGGAGTCAGTGATACTGTGAAATTTCCACCAGGCTGTCAGAGCCGATGATATTGTGGGGTTTTTGAAACAGGGGTGTTTTTTGATAGACTGAGTGAGAAATGGTAAATCTGCTAAATGTATTTCATTACTAACTGTCTGTTCTATGTCTAACCAAGTGTTGTCTGACTGAGTGGGGTGGGTCCATTTGTAGATATACTGAAGTTGATTTGCTAGTGAATAGTGGTGAAAATTTGGTGCATTGAGTCCGCCTAATGTTTTTGTTTTCTGAAGTGTGGTCAGTTTTATTCTTGGGGGTTTATTTTTCCAATAGAATTTATTGATGGATGAATCAACAGAGTTAAACCAGATGAGAGGTGGGTGAGTGGGGATCATTGAAAGGAGATAGTTAATTTTGGGGAGGATTGTCATCTTTATTGTTGCTATTCTGCCTAATAGTGATAGTGGTATGTTCATCCATTGTTGGAGATCATCGTTTATTGTTTTAAGTAATGGAGTGAAATTTAAAGTAATCAACTCTGACAGTCTGGGAGAAATATGGATTCCTAAGTAAGTGATGTGACTTGTGCAGAAGGGGATGGGTGTGGTGAGGGCTGCCACATCCAGACTGCTGGTGTTTAATGGTAATATGGATGATTTGTTCCAATTTATGGAGTAGTCAGAGAGAGAGGAAAAAGAGTTGATAACTTTTATTACTTCTGATAGTGATGATTGTGGGTTCTGAATGAAGAGTAAAATGTCGTCTGCATAGAGGCTGATTTTATGGTGCATGTTGGGAGTTTGGATTCCAGTAATGAGGGGGTTCTGACGGATGGCTGCTGCTAGGGGTTCAATGAAAATGGTAAACAGAGAGGGGGAGAGTGGACATCCTTGCCTGGTCCCCCTGTGAAGAGTGAATTTTTGTGAAGTTTGTCCGTTAGTAATAACTGTGGCTGTAGGTGAAGTGTAGAGTGTTCTGACCCAGTTAATAAATGATTCCCCAAAGCCAAATCTGTTGAGGGTATGGATGAGGAATGACCAGTTTACTCTATCGAAGGCTTTTTCTGCATCTAAAGTGGTGATGATGATTGGATGATTATGTGTGGCCGAATGGTGCATGATATTGAACAGTCTGCGTGTGTTATTGGCTGAATGTCTTCCTTTAATGAATCCTGTTTGGTCTGGATGAATTATGGATGGGATTATTTTTTCTAATCTGTGGGAGAGTGCTTTAGTGATGATCTTTATGTCAACATTGAGGAGTGAAATAGGACGGTAACTTGAAGGCAGGGTGGGATCCTTATTTGGTTTGAGGAGGAGTGAGATGGAGGCTGTGTTCATGTTTGAAGGAAATCTAGAGTTCTGTTGTATTTCAGATAACATGTTCTGGAATAGTGGGGCCAAGATGGACCAGAAGTGTTTGTAGAACTCAGCAGGGAAGCCATCAGGTCCAGGAGCTTTATTGTTGGGCATTTTATTGAGAGCAGAGTGTATTTCTTCATTCGTTAGGGGGGAGTCTAGTGTATTTTTTGTTCAGGGGAAAGGTGGGGTAAGTTAACGCTGGTGAGAAATGATGTTATGTCCTCATCCTTTGAGTTATTGTCTGAGGAGTAAAGGTTTGCATAAAATTCTTTGAATACTTGATTGATTTCATCTGGTGAGTTAGTTGGCTTCCCTGCTGAGTTCTTGATGGTAGGGATAGTGGATTTTTCCTTATTTCTTTTAATTTGATTTGCAAGGTATTTTCCTGATTTGTTACTGTAGTGGAAGTTTTCTTGCCGGAGTCTGTTAATTAAAAAGCTGATTTTCTTATTCAATATTTGGTTAATTTGTAATTTATACTGTCTTAATTTCTTCTCATTTTCTTCCGTTGGGTTAGTTGCATTGGTGATTTCAAGTTGTTTGATTTTTTTCTTCTAACTCAGATTCTTGTTGTCTTTCTTTCTTTTTTTTAAAGGCAGAGTATGATATGATGATTCCTCGTAGGACAGCTTTACCTGTTTCCCATAAAAGTGTGGGTGATGGCTTTGAGGAATCATTTATTTCCAGGAAGGATGCCCACTCTTTTTTGATGAGGTTGTTAAATTCATCGTCTTTCAGGAGTGATGTGTTGAAGCGCCATCTGGGGGTTGGTTTGTGTGGTCTTGGGTGATTCCATTTGAATGATACTGGGGCATGGTCACTGATGATAATGGAGTGGATACAGTGTTCAGAAATGTTTGGAATCATTGAATTACTGGTGAGAAAGAAGTCAATACGTGAGTATGAATGATGTACTGGTGAGAAAAATGAGAATTCTTTTGCTGTTGGATGTCACCAAGTGTCGCCAGCTGTCACCAAGACCAAAATCTCTCATGAACTGGATTATTGTTTCTGTAGATTGCCAGGTGCGTTTATTTCCGGATGTGTTGAATCTGTCTATTGATGGGTCTAAAACTGTGTTGAAGTCGCCACCGATTATTATTTGAGAGTCAGAAAAGCTGCACAAGGATGAAAAGAAATTATTGAAAAAAGATGGGTCGTCAGTGTTTGGGCCGTATAGATTACCTATTGTGAGGGAGCTATTGTTGATTGATGTGTTAATGATTACGAATCTTCCTTCTGGGTCAGTGATGGTGGAGTTATGGATGAATGATATTGATTTACTAATTAAAATACAAACTCCTCTTTGTTTTTTATTGTAGTGAGATGAAAATGAATGGGTGAATTGGGATGATAGTAGTTTAGTGTTGTCTAGTTCTGAGAGGTGTGTTTCTTGTAACAAACAGATATCTGCCTGGAGTGAGGTGAGGTGATTGAATATTTTATTTATCTTTAACCGTGTGCCCATACCACGCACATTCCAGGTTACAAATTTTACAGTTGACATGTAGGTGGGTTGATTTCAAAGAGAAAAGGGGACATTATGTTGAGTGGGTGTTCGTGTGAGTGTGATTGTGGAGATATGTGGGTGTGTGTGTGTGAGTGCGTGTGTGTGAGAGTCTCTGTTCTAACAAAACAAAACAGGAAAAGAACAAACACAGAAATTACAAGCAAGACAAAAACATTGAACAACTAATAACGGTGGCAGCGCTGCTTATCAAAGCACGTGGTGTGCGGAGCGAGACGTAGGTGCATACAGTAAATGTTTCTGAGAGTCCATGTGTGGAAACAGTGACGGAGAGAGAGAAAGAGGGGCGGAGAGGAGGTCCATGTAGAGGGGAGAGAAAGTGTGGGGGGAGGGGGGCTGGGCTGTTATTTACATGAGAGAAGGGGGGCTAATATAACCAGGGGGCGATGTCCTTGCTGCGGTATAACTGTCCGTTGATGTAAAGTTTGTCCACAGAGATGATTGCCTTTTTTCCTTCAGATATCATTTGTTTACGGATGGGGAAGAGTTTTTTGCGTCTGTCCATGATTTCTTTCGGGTATTGATCGTTGAGTCCAAAGTCCGTTCCTTTTAGCTGTTTTCCTTGTTGTTTAACCAGTTCTTTCTGTTTCAAATGTTCAAATTTGGCGACAATTGGGCGGGGTCGGATGTTGTTGGGGTTTTTCTGTCCTAAACGGTGAACGCGGTGGAAGGTTATGTTTTTGACTGTGTCCGGGGGGAGTTTGAGCTGGTGTTTAACTAAAATAAATAAATATTATAAATATAAATTAAGTTGACCAAAATCTAATCCCTGGGTTTGCAGTCCAAGCTTCCAGTTTATTCACTCTGTCATTTCAGCATTTCATTGCAGATGGGTGACATCAGGAGATTCGAACTCACGACTTACTGTTCCACAATCCTCAGCCTTACCTGTTGAGCTATTATTTTATTGAGCAAACAATCTGTAAACAGGAGGGTGACCACTAGTTTCCAGAAAATGATTTATCCTGAAATACAGTGCAATACACATGAAACAAAGTGGGGGTTTAATAAATGTTTTTGTGTTTCTCCAGAGTTCACAATTTGATGAAATTACATAATAAATTTAACGGCTTGGGCGGCTCTTTTATTAGACATAATTCTATCTTTACAAGACAATGAAAACAAACAGACTCAAAGAAAAAGAAATACAAGCCGGGGTTAACATTCACATAAACACTTTTCCAATGGTAAATTATTATTATTTATACTGCTTACTATGCATAAAGTCCCATTGTAGAAGGTGACATGCTTTCCAAGGTTATTTTCCTTCATTTCCTTATTTTACTTCATTTGAATCAATCACCAGCAGATGCTAACTCGAAATGCATAAAGACGGCATCCAACCAGCTGACCAGCCAAAATTCACAGGTACAGGAAACTACGATCACAATCCAATTCTTTTTAAACAGATTGTATTGCAAAAACTTGACAGTGCTCAAAATACCGGACCAGTGACGAATCTGCAGCTAAATCTTCCTCCCTGATTGCCCTCAAAAGGCCAGTCCAAGGTGGCTCCAGACTACCGTCAGTCCACAAATCAGGAATCAGGGTTCCTCGACAACCGCTGGACTAGCGATTAAGGGAAAAACACTTAATAAAAGCCGCAAGCGGCATTGGTTGGGACCGAGTCTCCTTGCCGGCCCACGACTGAGACGTCCACCCACTAACATGGAGTTGTTAGCATGTCCCATCCACTAACATGGAAATGTTAGCATGTCCCATCCACTAACATGGAGATGTTAGCATGCCCCATCCACTATCATGTAGCTGTTAGCATATCCCATTCACTAACATGGAGTTGTTAGCATGTCCCATCCACTGACATGGGCTGTGTTCGAAACCGCATACTGCCTACTACATCCTTCCATACTCATACTACCCATACTGCATCCTGCATACTCAGTCCATCAGACCGTATGCAAAGCGCTTACACTACAGCATACTACATAATAACCCACGATGCATTGCACTCCTCCCTGAGCCGAAATCGACCTGCTAAAGCTGATTTCACTTTAGCTCTAAACTCTTCAAATGTATAATTTTATCGAGATTTTTTTTTAAATTAGGCAACAAAGTGGTGGTTTAGAGCCCAAATGTGTCGTTTATTTGTCTGGATACCAACAGTTTATGATTTTGTTCGGATGAATTTGGCGAAATGTAAGCCAGCCGCAGTGAGCGGCTCCAGCACGGAGGTGTCAGAGAAGCAGAGAAGCAGGAGAGAAGCATTTAATCACAGCTTTTTATTGTGCTGGATTAAACTAATGTCAGTTTACTGTGTTCTCAGGTGGTGCAAACATTATTATTATTTTATTTCTCATTATATGGGGTCAATTTTCTTGAAATGTTATTACATTTATCAAGATTAGGGTCCAAAACATATCTATGTATCCTAACTTTCACAGCAACAGACGTGCAAATCCGACAGAACTCTGCTGGTAATGTAAATTAGGGTGACCATACGTCCTTTTTTAAACAGACATGTCCTCTTTTTACGTCCTGTCCGGGGCGTCCGGGGTGGGTTTTTTAAATTCAAGGGAATGTCCGGGGTTTAATGTTTCTCAAAGCACGTGAATGTAAATTGACCAACGCTTTGCACACAATACTATGATACTTTGTTGCGCGACATAATTACCGAGAGGCTGTTGAGCCGATCTGCGCCGCGGGCTCACACGCAGACGGAGCGGTGCAGACAGGGCTTCAGACAGCGGAGCGCTTCTTCTTCTTCTTCTTCTTCTGTGTTGTTTAACAGCGGATGGCACCATTTCAACTGACTGCGGTCAAGTGAGCCTACACTTCTTAGCCCGCAGTCAAATGAGCCGCACGTTCACTAGCTGTGCGCAAATACACCGAGCATTACGGTAACACCGTTCCAAAACCCATTTAAAAAAAAGTGGAGCAGTACGGAACACAGCTCACTGCATGTAATACATTATATATTGATGATTATTATATATTACTGCACTTCATAAATTATATATTACTTTCATAAACACTATGAAGTATGAGTACTGTGTACTTTTACTCTCATTTGTTGCCAAAGTTCATTAGACATAGTAACACAAGCCATTGTTATCTGACTTTGAAGTGCATTAAAATCCTGTTTTTCAATAAGTAGTCCACGACATCAGTAGTGCTGGACTTAATACATTACAAAGTACTTGCACAAGTACTATGAAGTACTATTACTGTGTACTTTTCCTGTAATTTGTCGCCAAAGTTCCCTGTTGTTGTAAATAAAAGCCAATTTCGCCCAACTTTGAAGTGCAATAAAATCCTTTTTTTTAATAAGTAGTCAAAGAAATCAGTACTGCTGGACTTAGTACATTACATATTACTTGTGCAATGACTATGAAGCACTATTACTGTGAAGTTTTCCTGGAATTCATTGCCAAAGTTCCCTGTTGTTGTAAATAAAAGCCAATTTCGCCTGACTTTGAAGTGCATTAAAATCCTTTTTTTCAATAAGTAGTCCACGACATCAGTACTGCTGGACTTAATACATTACAAATTACTTGCACAAGTACTATGAAGTACTATTACTGTGTAATTTGTCGCCAAAGTTCCCTGTTGTTGTAAATGAAAGCCATTGTCGCCTGACTTTGAAGTGCAATAAAATCCTTTTTTTCGATAAGTAGTCCACAAAATCAGTACTGCTGGACTTAGTACATTACATATTACTTGTGCAATGACTATGAAGTACTTTTACTGTGTACTTTTCCTGTAATTCATTGCCAAAGTTCCCTGTTGATGTGAATAAAAGCCATTTTCGCCTAACTTTGAAGTGCAATAAAATCCTTCTTTTCAATAAGTAGTCCACAAAATCAGTACTGCTGGACTGAGTACATTACAAATTACTTGTGCAATGACTATGAAGTACTATTACTGTGTACTTTTCCTGTAATTTGTCGCCAACGTTCCGTTGTTGTAAATAAAAGCCAATTTCGCCCGACTTTGAAGTGCAATAAAATCCTTTTTTTTAATAAGTAGTCCACAAAATCAGTACTGCTGGACTGAGTACATTACATATTACTTGTGCAATGACTATGAAGTACTATTACTGTGTAGTTTTCCTGGAATTCATTGCCAAAATTCCCTGTTGTTGTAAATAAAAGCCAATTTCGCCCGACTTTGAAGTGCCTTAAAATCCTTTTTTTTAATAAGTAGTCCACGAAATCAGTACTGCTGGACTTAATACATTACAAATTACTTGCACAAGTACTATGAAGTACTATTACTGTGTACTTCTCCTGTAATTTGTCGCCAAAGTTCCCTGTTGTTGTAAATGAAAGCCATTGTCGCCTGACTTTGAAGTGCAATAAAATCCTTTTTTTCGATAAGTAGTCCACAAAATCAGTACTGCTGGACTTAGTACATTACATATTACTTGTGCAATGACTATGAAGTACTTTTACAGTGTACTTTTCCTGGAATTCATTGCCAAAGTCCCCTGTTGTTGTAAATAAAAGCCAATTTCGCCTGACTTTGAAGTGCATTAAAATCCTTTTTTTCAATCAGTAGTCCACAAAATCAGTACTGCTGGACTTAATACATTACAAATTACTTGCACAAGTACTATGAAGTACTATTACTGTGTACCTTTCCTGTAATTTGTCGCCAAAGTTCCCTGTTGTTGTAAATGAAAGCCATTGTCGCCTGACTTTGAAGTGCAATAAAATCCTTTTTTTCGATAAGTAGTCCACAAAATCAGTACTGCTGGACTTAGTACATTACATATTACTTGTGCAATGACTATGAAGTACTTTTACTGTGTACTTTTCCTGTAATTCATTGCCAAAGTTCCCTGTTGATGTGAATAAAAGCCATTTTCACCTAACTTTGAAGTGCAATAAAATCCTTCTTTTCAATAAGTAGTCCATGAAATCAGTACTGATGGACTTAGTACATTATATATTACTTGTACAATGACTATGAAGTACTATGACTGTGTAGTTTTCCTGGAATTCAATGCCAAAGTTCCCCGTTTTTGTAAATAAAAGCCAATTTCGCCCGACTTTGAAGTACATTAAAATCCTTTTTTCAATAAGTAGTACACGAAATCAGTACTGCTGGACTTAGTGCATTACACATTACTTGTGCAATGACTATGAAGTACTATTACTGTGTACTTTTCCTGTAATTTGTCGCCAAAGTTCCCTTTTGTTGTAAATAAAAGCCAATTTCGCCCGACTTTGAAGTGCAATAAAATCCTTTTTTTCAATAAGTAGTTCACAAAATCAGTACTGCTGGACTTAACACATTACATATTACTTGTACAAGGACTTTGAAGTATTTTTACTGTGTACTTTTCCTGTAATGTGTCACCAAAGCTCCCTGTAGGTGTGAATAAAAGCTAATTTTGGCCCAAATTTGTAGTGCATTAAAATCCTTTTTTTCAATAAGTAGTCCATGACATCAGTACTGCTGGACTTAACACATTACAAATTACTTGCACAAGTACTATGAAGTACTATTACTGTGTATTTTTCCTGGAATTCATTGCCAAAGTTCCCTGTTGTAAATAAAAGCCAATTTTGCCTGACTTTGGTGACAAATGACAGGAAAAGTCCACAGTAAAAGTACTTCACAGTACTTGTACAAGTAATATGTAATGTACTAAGTCCAGCAGTACTGATTTTGTGGACTACTTATTAAAAAAAAGGATTTTATTGCACTTCAAAGTCGGGCGAAATTGGCTTTTATTTATAACAACGGGGAACTTTGGTGACACATTACAGGAAAAGTACACAGTAAAAATACTTCAAAGTCCTTGTACAAGTAATATGTAATGTGTTAAGTCCAGCAGTACTGATTTTGTGAACTACTTATTGAAAAAAAGGATTTTATTGCACTTCAAAGTCGGGCGAAATTGGCTTTTATTTACAACAGCGGGGAACTTTGGCGACAAATTACAGGAAAAGTACACAGTAATAGTACTTCATAGTCATTGCACAAGTAATGTGTAATGCACTAAGTCTAGCAGTACTGATTTTGTGCACTACTTATTGAAAAAAGGATTTTAATGTACTTCAAAGTCGGGCGAAATTGGCTTTTATTTACAACAACGGGGAACTTTGGCAATGAATTCCAGGAAAACTACACAGTAATAGTACTTCATAGTCATTGCACAAGTAATATATAATGTACTAAGTCCAGCAGTACTGATTTCATGGACTACTTATTGAAAAGAAGGATTTTATTGCACTTCAAAGTTAGGTGAAAATGGCTTTTATTCACATCAACAGGGAACTTTGGCGACAAATTACAGGAAAAGTACACAGTAATAGTACTTCATAGTACTTGTGCAAGTAATTTGTAATGCATTAAGTCCAGCAGTACTGATGTCGTGGACTACTTATTGAAAAAAAGGATTTTAATGCACTTCAAAGTCAGGCGAAATTGGCTTTTATTTACAACAACAGGGGACTTTGGCAATGAATTCCAGGAAAAGTACACTGTAAAAGTACTTCATAGTCATTGCACAAGTAATATGTAATGTACTAAGTCCAGCAGTACTGATTTTGTGGACTACTTATCGAAAAAAAGGATTTTATTGCACTTCAAAGTCAGGCGACAATGGCTTTCATTTACAACAACAGGGAACTTTGGCGACAAATTACAGGAAAAGTACACAGTAATAGTACTTCATAGTACTTGTGCAAGTAATTTGTAATGTATTAAGTCCAGCAGTACTGATGTCGTGGACTACTTATTGAAAAAAAGGATTTTAATGCACTTCAAAGTCAGGCGAAATTGGCTTTTATTTACAACAACAGGGAACTTTGGTAATCAATTCCAGGAAAACTACACAGTAATAGTACTTCATAGTCATTGCACAAGTAATATGTAATGTACTAAGTCCAGCAGTACCGATTTCTTTGGCTACTTATTAAAAAAAAGGATTTTATTGCACTTCAAAGTCGGGCGAAATTGGCTTTTATTTACAACAACAGGGAACTTTGGCGACAAATTACAGGAAAAGTACACAGTAATAGTACTTCATAGTACTTGTGCAAGTAATTTGTAATGCATTAAGTCCAGCAGTACTGATTTCGTGGACTACTTATTGAAAAAAAGGATTTTATTGCACTTCAAAGTTAGGTGAAAATGGCTTTTATTCACATCAACAGGGAACTTTGGCAATGAATTACAGGAAAAGTACACAGTAAAAGTACTTCATAGTCATTGCACAAGTAATATGTAATGTACTAAGTCCAGCAGTACTGATTTTGTGGACTACTTATCGAAAAAAAGGATTTTATTGCACTTCAAAGTCAGGCGACAATGGCTTTCATTTACAACAACAGGGAACTTTGGCGACAAATTACAGGAACAGTACAGTAGTACAGTAATAGTACAGTAATAGTACTTCATAGTACTTGTGCAAGTACTTTGTAATGTATTAAGTCCAGCACTACTGATGTCGTGGACTACTTATTGAAAAACAGGATTTTAATGCACTTCAAAGTCAGATAACAATGGCTTGTGTTACTATGTCTAATGAACTTTGGCAACAAATGAGAGTAAAAGTACACAGTACTCATACTTCATAGTGTTTATGAAAGTAATATATAATTTATGAAGTGCAGTAATATATAATAATCATCAATATATAATGTATTACATGCAGTGAGCTGTGTTCCGTACTGCTCCACTTTTTTTTAAATGGGTTTTGGAACGGTGTTACCGTAATGCTCGGTGTATTTGCGCACAGCTAGTGAACGTGCGGCTCATTTGACTGCGGGCTAAGAAGTGTAGGCTCACTTGACCGCAGTTTTCAACTGGTGCATTACCACCTCCTATCGCTATAGAGTGGGATCAGAGAACAATCTGAATTCTATTTATTAACCCCGTTAATACAAGGTATGAGATCAATGCATTCCGACTGTTTACAACACTATTTATGGAGAACTGATGAATTCCTTCTCTACTTAATTCGACAGCTTAAGAGCACCTTCTTAGATGAACTGCAAAAAAAAATTTCCAACACACCGAGATGAAAAATAGAATGTAGAAGAGAAGCAGGAAGAAGAAATCAATTTAAGATTAAAAGTCTATATCTTTTTTGTTTGTTAAGTTAGGATTTTGGTGAGACTGTTATATTCTTCTATCTTATTACAGTTATTGAGAAATATATTGTTGAAGCTGGATTTTTGTGACAGAAGAGTTCATATTTAGAACATGATTTAATATTTGGAAAGAGTCTAAGAGAGCTACTATTTTGTTACAAGTTTTTACATTTCATTTTATTTTTTTAAAGAAGTTAGTATCGCGTCATTGAAGCATAATAAAGCATGTTCATCAACCTCTGAGAAGCCTATCTGAATTTGTGTCTCGAGCACCTTCCCCCCCCCGTCCTCTTTTTTGAAATTCAAAATATGGTCACCCTATGTAAATGTCTTCTCTGTGGGCTTTAGGGAAAATCCGATGACTTGAAGACCATGGGAAATTATTAATGTTACGTAGTTCCAGATGTTTCCAGTGTGATGTGGTGTTATGAGCAGCTGAGAATGGAACACAACTTGATGTCTACCTGTCCCTGAATTACAAATGAGGCCAACTTGTTTGTTTACAATCTCCTTCTCAGTTTCCTGTCCACACAGGATAGCTTCAGGAAATATTTACATCCACGCAACATAACAAGGACTCAAAACGATGTAGTTCACCTGCCAGGCCTTCAGATGGCGCTGTCACTCTGACACAGAAACTCCAAAATGGAGAAGAAGACACGGAGCACGGACTCGGAGCTGTACATGCAGTGTGATGTAAACAAACACAACACCAGAAGATATGACCTTTTCAATAAAAGAGCACGAGGAGCTTCTGCAGGAAAAATCAGCCAATCAAGCTGATTAGAAGTTTTACTGTCCGGGACGGTCGACCAGCCTTAATCTGCAGCCGGTAGCAGCTAAACTAGCATGTCGCCATGTTAGGTGTCCAGAGATCATGTCTGCTGGTTCGGATGTTCAGAGGGTCGAATGGCGTCTGTCTGCTATGCTGACAGCTTCTTTGAGAGCAGATTGTCTTGGGCTTCTTCTGCTGGTTACTGTGATTTTAAACAGCAGTTGGTGGAGTCGCGTAGTGCAGCGTCTTAAAGGGACATGAACACAGCCCACTTACACAGCCAAAGTGGACTTTTTTTTTCAAACACCGAATTTACCGGTAACAAGTTGCCATGGCCCCAATTCAAGTCGTCACTGAACTTCGCCGGACCCAAACCAAGTCGGCCCCTGATCACCTCGGCCCCGACGGCCCCAAGGGGCCGTGGCAACTATACACCGGCTGACGGAATGCACGGGGGCGTGCGAGCGTGTTGGTGCGTGCGCGCCTGACACTCAGTGTGAGAGACAGACCGCGCGTTTTTTTTCTTTTTCTTTTTTTAAATTCATCTTCTTGGGCAGGTGGCAATCTACGAGGGGGTACCCAAAAATTCCCGGAATTAGGTCATAAAATACTAATAATAATGAGTTTCGACTTCTGGCCGTCAGATGTGCTACAGGTAAGCCTCGTGCGTATCTGTGAAAAAGCTGAGCTCCCAGAGTGACACTGACGCCTGTCAGGCGCTATTTATAGTAACAGAGTGCAGCAGCGGTCTGCGCTTTTTCCAAAATGGCGACATTAACTGGAAAGCCAGAGCAACTCGCAAACATTAAATTCTGGTTTTTGCTGGGAAGAAACAGCAGCAGAAACACTCACCTTGTTGCAGCAAGCCTACAAGCAGGGGCGGACTTACCATTAGGCGAAACTAGGCAGTTGCCTAGGGCCCCAAGTTCCTGGGGGCCCCATAAAACTCCTCATACACTTATGGTTAATACAGTTATTGCTTATTTGTACACATTAATTATGTTTTGATTGAAATCCTGTCGCTAAAATGCCAGCAGAATGCTTATTGTATTATGTGTGTCTCGGGGCCCCCCCTTCAGTCTCCACATTGAATCAGTCCATCTTACTGCGCATGTGCAGAGAGGATCCAGGAAGACAGCAGCAAAACATACGAAAACAAACAGCGCGAAGACAAGAGAAGAACAGAGAAGAGAAAAGAACAGAAAATAAAAAGATGATGAAAAGAAGCTACCCCAGCGGTGCTGAAAAAAGGAGGAAAAAGGAGGAAAGCAGAAAGCTGCTCTCAAAATGTCCCAAAGTGACCACATACTTCACCGCGGCAGCGGCTCCAGCAGCAACCCACCACGGCCCCAAGCCAAGTTGTCCCCGACCAACTCAACCCCAGACACCTGACCAACTCGGTCCCAAGTAACTGTTCCAATGGAACAGAGCACATTTAGAGCAGCCGCACGTTGTTTTTATTTTTTTAATTCTCGTGAAGTCTGTGTGTGTCTCTGCAATCAGCGGATGGTGCGTTCAGGAGCGTCGGAATGTTAATTACTACTGAAAATAACGGGGTTACAATGGCTACATGTGAAGGATTTGTGTGAGTCCCCCCCCCCCCGTCCCCCCCTAAACTGACCCCTATGTGCAGATGGTTTTAATGAGACAGATGTTGCAACTGAGGCTTTACTGTTCATTGTATTTATCATGTTCAAACTTAGTATGAATCAAAAAAAAATACAATATTCACAACAACCAGCAAGTGTAACGGCGACGTCAACACCTGTTTGGGAGGGTCAGTTGTCGACGTGTGGAGATGAGCAGCAAGTGAGTATCAAAATGGCGTGTGTGTTGCCTTCTCATTTGAGAGGACCCCATTCCTGCCTTTGCCTTGGGCCCCAAATTTGTTAAATACGCCATTGCCTACAAGGATGATGCTCTGGGGAAGACTCAGGTCCATGAGTGGTTCGGGCGGTTTAAAAAGGGCCAGATGTCCGCGTGTCAGGTCCGCTCACCCATGAAAACAATGCTGAGCTGCTTTTTCGCTGTCCAGGGTATCGTCCACAGCGAGTTTGTCCCTCCAGGTCAAACTGTAAATCAGGACTACTACATCGAAGTCCTCAGATGGTTCTGTGAGGATGTGAGGAGGAAGCGGCCCGCGTAGTGGTGGAGTGGAGCCCAGCGGATCCACCACGACGGTGCGCCAGCGGACACGGCGCTGCGCGTCACGCAGTTTCTGGCATAGAATGAGATGAATCTCCTCTCCCATCCGCCTTATTGAACAGATGTAGCCTCGAGTGACTTTTTCTTGTTCCCCAGGTTGAAGAAGGAGCTGAAGGGACAGCGGTTTGCAGATGTGGAGGAGGTGCAAGAAAAAACCCAGCCGGCCCAGAATGACACAATTACGCACGGGTGTCACGACACATTCGTGAAGTGGGAGACATGGCTGGAGCGCTGCATTAATGCGGATGGAGATTATTTTGAAGGCGACGGTGGTGTTTTATTTTGAAATGTCAGAAATAAAAAGTTACAATCAAATTCCGGGAATTTTTGGTACCCCCTTGTACTTGGGCGGGCCGCCCAAGTAAAGTTTATGTGGGTAAACTCTGTATAAATAAATATATATATATATATATATATATATATATATATATATATATATATATATATATATATATATATATATATATATATATTAGGGATGGGACGAGATCTCGCGAGATCGAAATGCCGCGAGATCTTGTGAGATTGAATGCGGCGAGATAGAGTACGTTTATATGCAGGCAATAACTCTTTATTAACTGGAATATTGACGGAATAATACATTACATGGTGCACAGCCATATAAACACGTGCAAAACCCTGAATATGCTCACATTCATATTTAAAAACCAGGTCGAAAGGGACATGAAATACTGTTCTGCGAATGTTCTATCCGCAAGGAATCTTGGTCTTTTGAGTACACAAACTACTTGTCATACAGTTTAATTGCTACGACGTAAAGAAAATGTGTGGAAACGATCGTTCAGTTCTTCTCTTTTATTGAAAAAATGGTGCATCGCATCAACGAACATTTTACCATGGCTCGCACTCTTTTTCTAACAACATGCAGAGAGAGCCTGCAGCGGCTGCGGCGCCCTTCTTCCTCTGTGGTGTCTGTGTAAAATAAGGTTGAACATGCAAACAGGACACCCAGTGGCATGAAGTGCAAATGTAGTCATGGCGTCCTCTGTGCGTCGCGGTTTGAACGTGAATAGGCGAACTAGGCAGCCGCCAAGGGCGCAGTGTACAGGGGGTGCCGCCGTGGCCGTACAAGGGGCGCCCCGATGCTCCGTCTGAGCACTGCTCTGCGCCGTTCCAACGCTGCATGTGAGTACCGCACCGCTCCCCACAGCTCAGCACCACCCCCATATCTGGCCCATACCTGACATGTTCATATGGCCCACATACCGCGTGGAATGATGGCACTTGGGAGGTCCGCTCCTGTTTGCCAAAAGTGGGCCACAACCAAGCCTTCACAATGCCAGATGTCAACCATAAACAGGCCAAATCTACCACAACTCAACCGAATGTGGGCCACTAGCAAAACATTTTGTGCACAGTGGTCCAAATTTGGGTGAGTGCTGATTTATTTGGTCTCCTCTTGGCTGACATTTGGCACTGTGCTGGTTTGGTTGTGGCCCACTTTTGGCAAACAACTGTGGACCACCTTTGTGCCATCATTCCATATTGTATATGGGCCAGAATAAAAGCATACAGTGGCCCACATTCAGTTGAGTGCAAGTTTATTTGGCCTGTTTTTGGTTGACATCTGGCATTGTGAAGGCTTGGTTGTGGCCCACTTTTGGCAAACAGGAGCGGACCTCCCAAGTGCCATCATTCCATGTGGTACGTGGGCCGTATGAACATGTCAGGTATGGGCCAGATATGGGCCGCAAGAATTTTGCTAGTGGCCCAAATTTGGGTGAGTGCTGGTTTATTTGGCCTGTTTTTGGTTGACATCTGGCATTGTAAAGGCTTGGTTGTGGCCCACTTTTGGCAAACAGGAGCGGACCTCCCAAGTGCCATCATTCCATGTGGTACGTGGGCCGTGTGAACATGTCAGGTATGGGCCAGATATGGGCCACAAGAATTTTGCTAGTGGCCCACATTTGGTTGAGTGCTGGTTTATTTGGCCAGTTTATGGTTGACATCTGGCAGTGTGAAGGCTTGATTGTGGCCCACTTTTGGCAAACAGGAGCGGACCTCCCAAGTGCCATCATTCCATGCGGTACGTGGGCCGTGTGAACATGTCAGGTATGGGCCAGATATAGGCTGAAAAATTTTTGCCATCTGGGCAGATCTTGTCAAGCCTACACCATGACAAAGTTCTAGGTCAAACATGAACACATCATATAAATGAAGCAGAACTGGTGTCGTGTGAATTTGTGGCAACATATTATTTCGGTACCTCCAGATATTGTGTTAAATGGTGGCATGCAGTGGTCCAGTCTTGGGACTCATCAGGGTCAAAGATGAAGATACCTTCTGAAAAAATGAAGAAATAACCAGACACGAGAAACAACTTGTGAAAAGTAGAGAACTAATGATCCTTTATTTTTTTAACCTGTACCCCAAAATAGGCAAAACAAAATAAAAAAATAACAAAATTCTGACTCAGTGGAACACTTGTTGACCTCCAATGCTCACTGCAAAACAATCATGGCCCCAGCATCGTCTCATCTTCATCTGGCCCTTTAAGAAATGCACAAAAGAACATATTTTGTTGACTCAGTAAAGCAGCTCTGTGGTTACTGGACATGGTTGCAGTGAAGTGCTAACTACAAAAACCTTATCATGAAACCAAACAAAAAAAAGTTTTTTAAATAAAATTAATCTGAAGGTATCTGATCACTGACCCAATATCTGCTTGCTCAGACAACAATGAAAGATGGCACTGATACATGCCAAGTGAACTTGAGTAAAGCAGTTTGATCAAACACTCTGACAAACTTCACATTTAACCTGAAGTTACAGTAATAAAACATAGAGTTCAATTCATTTAGAATTGGGGAGATTTGTTCTGTACTTCACCCTCTTTTTCTTTTTTTTACATATGTTGACAGCTTCATCTTGATTTCTGCTGTAGAACAGCATCACACGTATACTGCAAAATAGGTATTGTAGCTGACTTACATGTGAGCTGTGTGGCACGCCTTTTCAGCACTGGTCACTTTATCCTTACATAAAAGTGAATGTTAACTACCTAACATTTTTGCAGCACTGGCAACCTGACAAAACAATGTAAAGTTCCAACAATAAGAGCTAAATGTTTCCAACAGACAGATTAATTCATTCTTTTATTTTTTGTTCAGGGACTTACCTCACCATGACTTGTCTTCTGTTCTGGATAGAATTCACAGCTGCAGGTTTGCAGCAATTGCTTCCTTGCGCCCATTCGTCAATTCAAATATGATGCATTTAAAGGACTCGGTAATTTGGAAAACTCCGACTTGAAGCAGGAAAAACCATAACGGAAAGTAGAGTTTGAATAAAGATATGATCCTTCACGGCATACAGACTTAGTAGTTGACTTCATTAACAAAAAAAAAAACCAAACAAACAAACAAAACAAAACAAAAAAAAAACCTGTCACTGTAGGTGATATGTTCAGGTACATCATGGAACATTCTACTGAAAAAGGAATATAAAGTCATCTTATCTTATCTTATCTTATCTTATCTTATCTTATCTTATCTTATCTTATCTTATCTTATCTTATCTTATCTTTATGTTTATGGTTTAGTTAATAACAGATGATCTGGACAAAAGAAAAGCAGTAGCAGTTTGCATAGCTATGCATGGTGGCGTAGTAGTTAATGCTCTTGTCTCACAGTAAGAGGGTCCTAGGTTCAAGTACTGGCCAGGGCTTGGGGCTTTTCTGTGTGGAGTTTGCATGGGTCCCCTATTCTGGCTTCCTCCCACAGTCCAAAAACATGTATGTCAGTTTAATTGGTCACCCTAAATTGTCCCTAGTTTTAAATGTGAGTGTAATGGTTGTATGTTATATCTGTTGTACGTTGCTTTGGACAAAAGTGTCTGCTAATTGAAATTGTAGATACAACTAGGAGCAAGTAATAGTGGACAGCTGTTCAATGAGAGAAGCAAACTAACATAGCTTTTCTTGTCTTTTCTACAATTCTACAATTCTACAATTTCATTTAGCTTTTGTCCAAAGCGACGTACAACACAAGCAAGAATATAGACATAAGAAAGAAAGAAACCATTAGTAAATGCTTCAATTGCTTCAAGTGCGATTGGTCAAGGGAGTTGCCATCAAGTTGCAGAAGAGGAGCCACTACCCCCCCCTTTTTTTTTGTGTGTGTGTGTGTCAACTTAGTCAGTGGTACATAAGTGCTGGGTTTTAGAACACCTGATCTATTCTTCCCCGAACATGGGGTCGGATTAAGACCCTAGGTGTTCTCTGAACAATTGAGTCTTCAATTGTCTCTTGAAAGTAGAAATAGACTCGGCGGAACGCACCGAGTTAGGTAGTTCGTTCCACCATTTGGGAACAACAGAGGAGAAGAGTCTGGCAAGAGATTTAGAGCTGTGCTGGGCTGGAAGCACCAGACATCTCTCACATGCAGAGCGAAGAGGGCGTGAAGGAGAGTAGACCTGGATCAGGGAATCCAGGTAGGCCGGAGCCGTTCTTGTAAGCGTTTTGTAAGCCAGGAGGAGAGATTTGAATTTGATCCTGGCTGCAACTGGAAGCCAATGAAGGGAGATGAACAGAGGAGTGACATGAGCTCTTTTGGGCTGGTTGAAGACCAGACGTTTCTTGATCATCTGTAGAGGTTTGACTGTACATGCAGGGAGACCCGCCAGAAGAGAGTTGCAGTAGTCAATGCGTGATATCACTAGAGCCTGAACCAGAAGCTGTGTGGCCTGTTGGGTCAGGAAGGGTCTGATCTTCCTGATGTTGTAGAGGGCATAACGACAAGACCGAGAAACTGAGGCCACGTGAACCTTAAAGGTCAGCTGGTCATCAATCATGACACCCAGGTTTCTGGCTGAGTTTGTGGGCACAAGTAGGCTCGAGTGAAGTTGGACACTGATCTGAGGCTGGACAGATGGACAAGCTGGAAAGACCATGAGTTCAGTCTTAGACAGATTTAGCTGAAGGTGGCGTTCCTTCATCCAGGTGGAGATATCAGCCAGACATGCTGATATTCGAGCTGAGACTGTGGTGTCGTCAGGTGGAAAAGAGAGGAAGAGCTGAGTGTCATCGGCATAACAGTGGTAGGAGAAGCCATGGGAGCGAATCACTGCACCAAGTGAAGTGGTGTACAGAGAGAAGAGTAAGGGGCCAAGCACCGACCCCTGAGGGACCCCTGTTGATAGGCCATGTGACCTTGATACCTCCCCTTTTCTTGCCCTGCAACATTTGTACTTCACAAAGTATGGACTCCACCATGTTACATGTGGGCCACTTTAGGCTCACATCCAGATTAGTAGATGTTGATTGCCGTCTTTCGGCCAAAATTGGCCCAAATGTGTTTCAGCAAAGGTGGGCCATGTGCGTTTTCTCGTATGTGGCCCACTGTAGGCTCACATCCAGATTAGTTGATGCTGACTGCCGTCTTTCGGCCAAAACTGGCCCAAATGTGTTTCAGCAAAGGTGGGCCATGTGCGTTTTCTCATATGTGGGCCACTTTAGGCTCACATCCAGATTAGTCGATGCGGACTGCCATCTTTCGGCCAAAACTGGCCCAAATGTGTTTCAGCAAAGGTGGGCCATGTGCATTTTCTCATATGTGGGCCACTTTAGGCTCACATCCAGATTAGTCGATGCTGATTGCCGTCTTTCGGCCAAAACTGGCCCAAATGTGTTTCAGCAAAGGTGGGCCATGTGCATTTTCTCGTATGTGGCCCACTGTAGGCTCACATCCAGATTAGTCGATGCTGACTGCCGTCTTTCGGCCAAAACTGGCCCAAATGTGTTTCAGCAAAGGTGGGCCATGCGCGTTTTCTCATATGTGGGCCACTTTAGGCTCACATCCAGATTAGTCGATGCTGATTTGTCGTCTTTCGGCCAAAAGTGGCCCAAATGAGTTTCAGCAAAGGTGGGCCACGTGTGCTGAACCATATGTGGCCCAGCCTTGGTTCACCTACAGAATAACTATTCCCTACTCTGCCACGTATTTGCCAAACATGGGCCATATTTGTTTTATGAGGTATGGGCCAAATGTAGTATTTATCACATGGGCCAGTTTAGGCTTACATCTGTTTTTTGCGGCCCAGAGGAATGCCTACAGTGCCAGATTGTTGTCTGAAGTGGCCCACATCCGTGTGCTATCTGGGAATATATCTATCTATATATATATATATATAGAGGTCCATACTTGTCTTTTTGTTCCAGTTGTTCTGTGTTGTCTTATTTGTTTATTTATGTATTTATTTATTTTGTGTTCATTTCTTGCCTCTGGCCTTCGATGGAAAAGAAGGCAACACGAAAGAAGTTTGCCTCCGGACAGAACTGAACAGAGGTGTTAAGCTTAAGATGGTACTGGTTGGGTTTTGACAGTCTGGAAGGACAGTATGTGGGAGTGTGCTCATGATGGGGTTGCAGAGACTGCCAGGGCACTGGTTCGGCAAAGCTCGATGGCTCCCCGACCTGAGTCAGCCAGTGGGGGTATATGGTGGTGGGGTATGGTTAAGCTCAGCTGCAGAACAGAGGTCATGAAGCAGACCTCAGGGAAGCTTCTGGAGAGAGGGGAACACCTGTGTCCAAGAATCATGTCTCTCTCTCTCTCAGCAGCAGGCTGGGTTTAAAAGTGTGTGGCTCCAGGAGGAGTGAGAAGCGACAGAGACTGCAGCAGTTGTCAGGCTGATATGCTGCCAGACGGACGGGAGAATTGTTTGCAGGCTGAAAAAAGACTTGGAAAGGCTCTTCTGCATTTGTGTATGTCTGGTTTGTGGAAGACGACAATAAAAGGTTAAAGTTTGCAGTGGACTGCATTGATTCTGTGTTCGAGGACTCACATGGAGAAATGGAGTCGTTCTACTGATATTGCTTGAAAACTTGATTGATGCTCCACTGTTGAAATTTGCATTAAGACTCCTAACTAACTTCTGATTTAACAGGTTTCTCATTGTGGGACCATCAAACTGTACAGGAGAACACAGTGGAGAGCCTTCAGAGCAGCAGTGCCTTCGAGATCTCTGCGTCCGACTCCACTGGGTCCAAATCGTCCCTCCTGGATGTTGAAGCTTCAGTGAAAGCCAGTTTCCTCGGAGGTCTGATTGAAGTCGGGGGATCTGCCAAATACCTGACAGACCAGAAGAAGTTCATGAATCAGAGCAGAGTGACCTTTCAGTACAAAGCCACCACCCACTTCAAACAGCTGACACTGACTCATCTCAGTGCTGACCAAAGTTTGATTGAGAGAAGTTCTGCTACTCATGTGGTCACCGGCATCCTTTATGGGGCAAACGCTTTCTTTGTGTTTGACAGCCAGAAGGTAGATTCCAGCCATGTCCAAGAACTCAGTGGCAGCATGCAAGCTGTGATCAAGAAGATTCCTACCTTCAATGTGGAAGGACAAGCTCAGATCCAGCTGACCGACGAAGAAAAAGCCCTAGTTCAGAAGTTCTCTTGTAAGTTTTATGGTGATCTCAATCTTCCAAGTAACCCGACAACATTTGAAGAAGCCGTGAAGACCTACGTAGAGCTGCCGAAGCTGCTGGGAGAAAATGGAGAGAAA